>NC_141137.1:83832405-84132405 GCF_053477565.2 Lygodium microphyllum | reverse complement strand
GATGATGGGCATATAATGAGATGACGTCTTTCCTCATCCTGTTGTAGCACAATGGTGGGCGCCCATCACTCTCACTTCATTCTTCATTCTTTCAGTGACATTTGAATAAAATAAGGCCGGTCACACATTGTCACTATTTGGAGTTTCCACATTTGGACTCTCTCTCTCTCTCTCTCTCTCTCTCTCTCTCTCTCTCTCTCTCTCTCTCTCTCTCTCTCTCTCTCTCTCTCTCTCTCTCTCTCTCTGTTCCACTTCAAGTCTCACCTCCCTTCATTGTCTTCCTAAGGCCATCACTAAAATTGGTCTAAAAGCCATTAGGGTCAGATACCCTTCCTCGTTGTTGCTGATGACATAAGGATTTACATAAGTTTCTTCGTTAAGCGGTTCCTTCACAAAGTGTATGGGTATATCACTTTGGGATGTGTGACAATGGCGTTGGTCTTGGTATTCCTTTTTTTTTTTGGGTATTGCTACTTGTTTCTCATTAGTTGTTAGTAGTGCTAGTGGAGCTCCCCATTCATAATCGAGGTACCTATTCATTGGATGAAACTATTATAGATAGGGTTGACAGGTAAGATAGCCTTCTCAATAGTGCATGCCTTCATGTCCAAATTGACCACAATTCATGTAAGTGTATGCTTGTGGATTGGCATATTCCACCCAAAGGGGATTGTCAGTGCGCATGAATATGTTGCACATGTGGTCTTACTAGTGGTTTCAAAGCATCTTAAAGCTTTGTGAGCTCTAGTTTAAGCCCTACCATTTCTTAGGTAAGGTATATCCCCTTTCTTTGGTTCTACGCTTCAAAGATCAATTGATCACTTAGAATGGTGAATCTCTCATTATGTATGGTGATGATGCCAATTAACTGAATAGCATTATTGTTTGTCTCCTTCAATATACCATGGACTTGTAAAGCTTCTTCAAAGACTTTAGTCAACATATCTCTCTACAGATTTGAATTATTAGTTAGCACTTTATAAATCTCTTTATTCTTGATCCCATTCATAAATTCAGTGGATACAAGTTTTTGTGTGGGTCACTCGACTATTGCAGAGTTCCTCTTGTAAATATCCATGATGTGTATTACACAATCATGGATTCCCTCCTTGTCCTTATGATTCACATTCATGACTTTGACTATGAGGTTGCATGCATATCCTACCTTTGTGAATCTCTTAATAAAGAGGTCCTTGAGCACCTCAAAATCGTTGCACTCAATGCAATCTAGGTTTGTGAACCAAGTTCTACCTTTTTCTCCCAAATAGAGCCTATAAGCTTGTGCTCATTTATCATCATTGTGGATGTTATTGGCCTTAAAAACTATTCAAACTATTCCACAAAGTTTTAAGGATCATCTCTTGCCTTGTTCCTTCCAGTTTGCGTTGTGATTATAGGAATTTTGTTTGGCTTCGAGTGTTGGGTGCTACTCCAAGTCCATAAGGTTGCTAATGCATCACTAATTCTCTCATTGGCCAAATAGTTTAGTGGTCATTTGATCAAAATCTCAAATGGGGTAGGATCTACTTTGAGATCTCTCTCCCTATCAACAGTTCCTCCTTGTCCTATCCTTCCTACTACATAAGCTAGGATTTGTTGTGGACTTGATCTAGCCTGGCCCTTTATGTATCTACGTGTTGTGTTTGTGTGAATCTAGCAACTTGCTTCAATAAATCTTTCCCTAGTCTTCTCCCCTTCTTCGAAGTCCGATACTATCTCTAATGTTGTCCTTTCTAGGTGCATGATTCTAGTTTGTTGATTATATTATGTGATCATATTCTAGTTTGTTGATCATATTGTGTGATCAATTATTGTATATCCATTGCAAATTTAGTCAAATCAAAGGCCAAGTCTTCCATATTTGAGCTAGAGACAAACATTGTTCTTGAATCCTCTTGCACCTAACTAAGATTTCTATAAGGTTGATGAGTTCAAATAGGGGGACAAAAGTTCCCAAGGAAGGTAGTTCTTACATCACATTATGCAAAGTATTCTAGGTGTTTAACATGCTATATTAGGGCCAAAATGCATTAAAAATGGAACTTTTGTTAATAACTAGATTACAAAAAGGGCTAACAAGAGTTTCCATGTGTAGAAGAATATGGTATTCTTGTCTCCTTTACTTTAGAGATAGTAGAGCCCATTTAGTGGATCTCTCCTTTTTAATTGAAATGCATTTGAATATTCTTCTTGGCACCCAATGTATTTTCATTAGCCTTGTTGACATTTGTTTAGTTCATCAACCTTTCCACTCTAAGTTTCTTTCTTTGCATATTAACAGCACTTTTTTTCTCATGGCTTCCACAAGGCATCCTTCTTATTTGATAAACTCTTGCACGATCTTTAATAAAAGTGCAGATAGAAATGGAAACCCAAAATGTTATGTATAGACAATTGGGTTACCATGTTGCCATCTTGCAAGAGCTCTCACAAGGTGAAGAAAATGAAATGAGAGGATATCAAGTATCACTAAAAGGGACTTGTAATTGAAATGCTAGAACTGCCTAGGAGGAACTTGATAGAATGTTTGGTACTCAAGCAAAGAATTCAAAGGTGAAACTTCTCATGCAGTTTTATAAACTGGATATCAAAGATAGTGCTTCTATGAGACCATACACATTAATAAGTTTAAGAGTTTAAAAACTCAGCTTGCATCTCTTAAAAAGAATATTGATGAAGATGAAGCAATAGCCGTACTGCTTGCAAGTGTAAACAAGGATCCATATGAGAACCTTGTGTCCACTCTAAGTAATGTTCCGAGTCTCTCACTCAAAGATATTGAGCACTCACTGCTTGATGAAGAAAGCAAGTTTAAAAGCAAAGATGTAAAAGAAACTAGGCCAAGGGAAAACCTCTTATACACTAGAGGAGCTACTGGACCCAAAGGAAGAGGTCGAGGATTCAACACCGACAACAGGAATCGGAGGACATGTCATTATTGTGGTAAAATTGGCCATATTGCCAGTGAATGTTTCCACAAGAAAAGAGCACAGCAGATGCAAAATAACCACCACCAAAATCAATTCATGAATGAAGAAGAAGAAAAAGATACTTCCGCTACCATCAACAACTATGACAAACTGTTTTAAGGAATATGTTTCCCTTAGTGTATTTGATTTGTAAAACCCTTGCCAAGATGTAAAGTCTCAAGATTTAAATTGACTAGGCTGCCTATGAGCTAGTCTTCCGGGCCATGTTATCATGTAGGGGGGAAAAAGCTAGCAAGTTTAGGGACTCATCATTTGAGGGGGGGTGTTGAGAAATAGACAAATGATGTATGCTCCAAGAGGAGCTATTCTGAATCCCATATGCACAGTGAGGAGAGTGGAACAACTCAAAGTCTATAAAGCATTGTACTTGACTATGAAATGAATACAATATCATGATGCTTTGTACTTTCAGTTAAGTGTCTTGTCATTGTCAATTCTACACAAGATTGTGTTTATGAGTCCAAGCTAATCTATCTTGGAACCTAATTCACTTGTGTAATAGTTTTTCTCTACTTGTCCATATCATTATGAACTTGGTTTAGATCTTTGATCCACCATAGCTTGTGTCATGTCCTAGATCCACATCGTTCAACAAGCTGTTGATACATTATTATATTCAGGAGGCAAACTCTTAAGTAGAACACCAATTCAAACATCTTCTTCTATTTTAATGTTGATTCCTGCAAGTTGGGTTAGAAGTCCTTCCATGTAATTTAGATGCGTGGCAAGTGATGTGATGGACTTCATTTCAAGCCTGAAAAACTCAATGAGGAGACCATACTTTGATGATTTGGACTGTGCACAGAACAAGGTGTCAAGTCTCTTCCATGTATCCTGTGAGGTCTCACAGTTATCCACATGGTGGATATAGCTGTCATCTAGCTCTAGTTTGATAATGGCTTGATCCTTATCATCATTCTTTTGCCAAGTGACAGCAAGATCCGCATCACGAGGCTTCTTTTCTTTTCCAGTGGTAATGGCCCAGAGGCCCTTCTTCATCAGGATGAGTTTGATGCGGGTCTGCTAGGTGTGAAACCCGACTCCTTTGAAGTGAGTAGTTGGAGAGTCTTTGCCCATGTTAGATTATGGGAACAATAGCAAATCAACTTCAAAATTATTAGATTTAAGTAGCAGAAGAGTTGGTTTAGAGACACAAGTGCTAAAAGCACTAAATGAGTGTCAATGAACACTATGTTTGAGTCTTTCCAAATCTGCAAAATCCTTTACTTCTTTTAAATCCAAATCTAATCTTCCCCTTCTTGATTTGATGCTAATACCTTCAAATCTAAGTGATAGGACTTTCAATGTGTTGGAATTAGTGAGTAGATGAAGTAAAAAAAGAAGATTAGTTCAAATGACACTTGATAGATATTATTCGGTACTTGATCTGCTTTCTCTCACGAACTTTGTGAATAACTTTTGAGTTTCCTCGGGCACTTCCAGAACTGTAATGAACTTCAAAGAGTATTTCTCAGTGAATAAAATCACTATTGATAACTTCAGTGAGAGAAACAATGAAAAATGTCAAATTTTTGAAGCTTTGGCTATGGCTTCTACATTAGGGTTTCCGGGGGCAGCCTGATTTTTTTACTGATTGTGGGAGCTATAATGGATCATTTTCAAAACTTTTTTATCAAAATGAAGCTTGAATGATGGGCTATCAATGCCCTATGGTGGTCGTCAACATCGCGACTAGTAGCGACGGCAGTAGCACCAGGAACTACAGCAAGCACAATTCTAACATGAGAGACAAATTTCAACAATCCCGTCTCATAGAGTGTGCAATGCCGAGTTGTATTGTGCCAAGATGATGCATCTAAAGTTGGGGAACAACTTTGTAGAAGATGGCATGAAGAGTTTGCCCTCTATTGCAAGATCTAGCTCCTCAAAGTTGGTAGGGTCTGTCTGGCTATGGCAGATACATAGGGCAGCAATTGTGTAGACTCACAATGCTGAGCTTGAAATGGGTGATAGAGAGGAGCTCCAAAAGAAGGGTTACAGTTCTCCAGAAGAAATCTTGTCAAGATCTTGTCTGATTGAAGAGATCTAAGAGCTTGAAGTAGGATAGGTGCAGGGCGGCTATGGCTACCACAAGGTCAAATGGAGGAGTAGAAGATGAGCTCCTAGACTTAACCTGAGTTGGACTGAGCTCAAGCTGAGCTAGATGAGAGTAGAATGGAGTTGGAGAAGTAGTGCCATGCCCAACTGGGCTTTGATACCATGTTAGAATATGTGAGATCTAGATCATGGCAGATGCGGAAGCTATGGAGGGTGCAGGGCAACTATGGCTACCACAAGGTCAAATGGAGAAGAAGGAGTAGAAGATGAGCTCCTAGACTTAACCTGATTTGGACTAAGCTCAAGCTGAGCTAGATGAGAGTAGAATGGAGCTGGAGGAGCAATGCCATGCCCAACTGGGCTTTGATACCATGTTAGAATATGCGAGATCTAGATCATGGCAGATGCGGAAACTATGGAGGTTGAAAGAGGAAAAAGGAACTCATGAAGACATTGAACTTGACAAGGAAAATTTGTTACACAAGTGAATTAGGTTCCAAGATTGAGACTTGGACTCATAAACACAATCTTGTGTATTGACAGTGACATGACACTTTACTGGAAAGAAAAGAGTATTATCATTGTTAGAAAAAGAGTGCAAGTACAATGCTTTATAGGAATTGAGTGATGGTACTTTCTCCTACTATGCATATGGGATTCTTGTCTTGAGCCCTCACTGCTTCTCACAAAGGGACTGAAGTAGGTGTGATTGCAAATATCTCAACAAAAGATACAAATAGCAAACAAATGCAAAGGGGCATTATAGAAGATGATATCTCTTTTAGTCTATTGGGCAATTATTTGTGTCCTTGTATGCATTGTCATGTAATTTATCTAGTGACTTTGCTAGACTTCTCTTCATGACTTTGTAATCACAAGGTTATGACCATAAATTTATTCCTATACCTCCATGTTCACTGTGTTCAATGAAATTCACTCCTAGGTCTCACTAGTGATCATGTATATGACACGATGTTAGGTTGGTGTGTGGCAATAGCTGAAGAGGTCAGTAAATAGTAGGTACTAAGAATTTACAAAGTCCAATGGTCCATTTTGAAAATCTCAATTTCTTGCCAGCCAAGGAACCCTCTAAGTCAGCCCAACTTGCCAAGTTGCCTAATGAAATAATCAGGTGAAGGTTCACATAGAACAAAATAACCCGGTCGAAATCAATATGCAACCCCTTCAGCTTTGCCAACTTCCATGAGAAAGGTTCCCCACAGTCCCACAATGGAGGAACACAATGGTGTCTTGACATGTAGAGGGCTGGCTCAAAAAGGCTTATATGCCTTGTTAAGGAAAGACATGAAAAGGGCAAGAAGAACATGGTAACCCTATTTGTGGAGGAGCATGTAAACTAGTTCCCACGAAAAGAAATTTTAATGGGATTTTCATATCACATAGATGTACTTCTAATTTTGAGTGCTAAAATGTTTGTCAAATCCATGGTTTAAAACATTTTTTTTCAAATTTTACAATACACCTTGGTTTTTTGTAAACACTATTGCAAGCTAGCCAATTGAGGCAAATGGCTACCTTTCTCCTCCACAAAACCATCAAAATGTAGAGAGCTCAAAGAGGATAGGAACAAATCGGAATGAGAAAGAAACAATTGGCACAAAGAATTGAGCCACTTGTTAGAATAATGAGAATGCATGCTATGGAGGATCACTGAGATGAGCAAATAGACAATCATAATGAGGCAGAAGCATTGACAAGAAGGAACAACTAATATTATTCAAGCATCATGCAAATACAACTGATTGATAGAATGAGTGTGGGGAGAGTGCCTTTTATAGGCTTATAGTAGGTGGTATTGGTACATGGAGATAGGTGGAAAGGGACCATGGTATTCAACAACCGTGGTTTTAATAAACCGTGCATTACATGACCTAGTCTAAGGCTTTATTTGCTGCATGTTTCTTTGCCTTCTTTGTCCCATACAAAGAGGCTATGGTGGATGTGATTGCACATTTCTCAACACCCCTCCTCAATCACAATCAGAAAAGACACTGAGTATATAGAGGCTATTGTGAGTAGAACCTTGCTAAGTGTAGACATGAAAGAAACAAAAAATAACCATACAAAGCTAGAGGCTATTACAAGGCCTCACTAAATGTGTAGAGGCTGTAGTGTGCAAAGGCTACATGAGGATTTTAGGAGCTTATGGTGGGAACATAAGGCAAGTCCACATGTTAAACTAAAAAATTTTACATCAAAAAATGAGCTACAGAAGAGGGATTGGTGATTTTTATCCTTTTGATCTTGGGGTTCTTCTTCTCCTTCTTCTCCTTCTTCTTGAATGTTGTCTTCATCCATCTTTAAGTTGATTTCTACAAGTTGTGTCAACAAGCTTTCCATATAATTCAAATGAGTTGCAAGCGAGGTATTACTTTGCATGTCAAGCCTAAAAAATTCAATTAGTAAACCATATTTTGAGGATTTGGAATGAGCTCCAAATAAGGTTTCTAATCGATCCCGTGTCGCGTAAGAGGTTTCACAATCATCAACATGATGAATGTAGCTGTTATCAAGTTCGAGCTTGATAATAGCTTGATCCTTATCATCATTTTTATCCCATACACCTAAAAGTGCAGCTTCCCTTGGTTTCTTCTCTTGACCACTTGTGATTGACCACAAGCCTTTCTTCATTAGGATCAGTTTGATCCTAGTTTGCCATGTATGGAATCCAACAACATTGAATCGGGATGTCGGTGAGTTCTTTCCCATTTTGAGATTTGCAAGATCAGCAGCAAATCAGCTCCAAACACTTCAAATTTCAATTGAGCACAAGTGCTAAGGAGCACTAGGTGATTAGTATCAAGAGATACTAGGTGATTTAGTGACTATGATGCCCTTGAGGTTGGAATCTTCAAGATCTTGCAAGTCTGAGTCTTCCCCTCCTTGATTTGATACTGGAGTTTGCAAAAAGGAACTGAGAATAGTCCAGAAGAAGTGTTGAATTTGAGTGTGTCAAAGAACACAGGAGGATTAGTGTTAATCAACACTAGTATTAAGAGATACAAATGTAATCAGAGGGTCAGTGACAATATTGAGCCAAAGAAAATAGGAAAATTGAGTTTTGAGGTTGATGGCTATGGCTACCCTCTTTAGGGTTTTGGCAGGCGACTAATTTTTTGATGATTACAGCATGTACATGTGATTATAATGCAAGAGATTTGATGGGGAAGTAGATTAGGTAGTAGGATTCAAAAGCCCCATACGAATCGTGAGCAATGTCACACGTACAAACTACGCAGCCTGTACGAACGAACTACAGCCGCAAACAGACAGCGACTGAGTTTTCACGCAATGCTGGAGAGGAAAGGTGACAATGTCAAGCTTTGAGATGGCAAGGAGGAGGGCCTTGAGTCAGAGAAGATTTCCCTAGAAGAAACCACGAGCTGAAATGGCCTGGATTGGGAGCTTCAAGTCCTCCACTGAAGGTGGGTAGCTATGGAGGTAGGTGAGAGATCCAAGGAAAAGTGGAGGGAGCCAGGAATTCAAACTAGAATGACTCAATTAGTGGCCTAATGACTCACTAACTTAAAATCTACTCTGATTCCATGTTAGAATAATGAGAATGCATGCTATGGAGGATCACAAATGAGCAAATAAACAATCATAATGAGGTAGAAGCATTGACAAGAAGGAACAACTAATATTATTCAAGCATCATGCAAATACAACTAATTGATAATGACTGATAGAATGAGTGTGGGGATGAGTGCCTTTTATAGGCTTACAGTAGGTGGTATTGGTAGGTGGAGATAGGTGGAAAGGGACCATGGTATTCAACAACCGTGCATACATGAGAGTAGAATTTTGATGTCGATAAGTGCTTAAAAATAGCTAAAAATTATGAATATCAAGGGAAAAATATTCAACGTCGAAGGTGGCGGCTCGACCTAGGACAATTTTAAGCGTCGAAGTGCTTTAAAGGCGCCCGAGTGACACTTGTTGATTTTTCATAATTTTTCAGATTTTTTTGCGGGTTGACAAGAGTTACTGGCCAATGCGGGATGTCAAGCCGGATGCCCAGGATTTTTCAGAGCTCAATTCGGAGTCCGGACGGGGAAGGAGCCAAGAAATGGGCAAGATTTGAAGAGGTGGACCAAACTTTGGTCAAGTGGTCATGACCTTTGGGGGGGGGGGACATGCAACTTTTAATGCAGCATGAAATTTCACATGAAGGAGAAGAGGAAAAACGTGAGGAGAGGGTGCATCCTAATGGCGCCGAAAAATGCGCTTCTTGGGAGAAGAATGGAGATGGCAACCTCAATACACCCTGCCCAATCGACATTGGGGCTTCATTCCCTTCTCCCTACTGATCATATCGCCGCCTCTCACCCGAGAAATGGTGGCCTGGTTGGAGAATTCTGAATCTAGTATTTCTCTCTCCTCCCTGTCTCTCCCCTAAGGGCAAATTCATGTAGTGAAGAAGAAGAAGAAGAAGAATGGATGGTGGATGCTTGTCCAATGAAGACCGGATTGCTCCGTGGTTCAAGAGTAAGGAAGATTGCTGATTGTGGACTGCCATGAGCATTAATGCTGGCTGGAAATCAGTCTCGAGACATGGCAAATAAAAACTTGCAACCCGCAAATAACGGTAATCTCATTTTTACAAAGGAAATTGATGTTTTATGCAATTTGCTTTATGAATATTTGTTCCCATGGGATGATTATGCATTATAATGTTGTTTGCTATGAGTTTGATTAGTTTATGCTCAGAAAATCAAAAAATCATAAGTGTTGTGACTGAAATTAATAGTGTAAAATCCGTAAAACACGCGAAATATGGGAAAATTGGGTGTTTTTGATATATAAATGGAAAATATAATAAGACACACCAACTAAATTTGTGTTTTTGCTGTAAATGAACCTAAGGGCCACAGCCCACAACTCATTTTGAATTTTTAGTTATTTAATATTGCAAAAAATACAAGAAAAATAGGGAAAATGGGAAAAAATAGGGAAAAAATGAATTTTGAGTGTCGAAAATTAAGGAAAAATAAGAACCATGTTTGTGGATGTATGGGGGGTTTGAAATATGAGGTTTAGCCTCAGTTCAGCCCTACCTTTATGTTTTAGTGAGTGTTAATTTTTATTATATAACAAAAAAACATGGAAATGAACCCTAAACCGATTAATAATGCACAACCTAAATGGGTGAGGGGGTAGAGTGTACAAAAGGTGTTTAAATGTTGAATGAAATGATGAAAAGCTTGCTGGTTTTTTATGCATACCATTTAGGTTGGTTGATAATTAAAGATTAAGAACCTAGTAGCACGAGGTCATCTCGGTGCTAGGTTCATGCAACGCCGCATACGAGCGATAGTCAAAGTCATTGAAAGAATGCTTTTGCACTAAACACAAATGCCGATTTTCTTAATTGTTTGAGCACGTGGACATGCACAATTTGCATGAAGCATAAAATGATAAAGGGTATCAGACAATACCTCCTGGATGCATGGCAATTGCTTTCTAGAAGGACATGACCAACGTTGAGTGAGTAAGGTTGTCCAAGCTATAGGCTAGGCATTGGGTCTAAGGGGAAAGAAAGTGAGGTATAGTACATTCGTGGATACGATCAATTGGTACCTTGAGAGAACTATGTGCGATGCTGTGTTATATATGTTTAGCAATGCATCGAGGGGCCAATCCCCAAGGTGTAGGAGAGTTGCAATGAGGTAGCAGTAGTCAGCCATGGGAGGACCTCCTATGTTTGTACTTCGTGCTATTTGGAAATGTGTTGGGACTCCCTCTAAGGAGTGTTAATTGGGTTAGAGTTGGACTAGAGACGTGACACAAACGCAAGATGTTTAGGAAGATGATGTATGTATCATCCATGCTCCTGGCCGCGAGGCCGTGGGGTTGTTGAGCACATGATAGAGGTCCAGCTAGTGCATGAGCCAATGATGGCCCGTATTAGGTCCCATCAGTGGTGCGTCTGCTGGGAGCTGCCTATAAGTGGCGGTTTTCGAATCTAGGGTTTCAAGGGACCCTAAATTATCCATAAAATGGGGTTTGTTCAAGGATGGAAAAACTTGGATTTCCCCATACAAAACTTACTAATGGACTTAGTTAGTTATGTAGAGCATGAGTCCTCTGCAGAAGATAATTTATGTGATGAAAAGAGTAGCAAATTAGTGGTTACCCCATCCTCTAATACGATGGCATGGGCCAAGGTTTGCCTTGGTGTGGTCTCTACCCAAGAGAAATCATGTTTAACCGTGGGAGGACCTCCTATGTTTGTACTTCGTGATATTTGGCAATGTGTTGGGACTCCCTCTGAGGAGTGTTAATTGGGTTAGAGTTGGACTAGAGACGTGATACAAACGCAAGATGTTTAGGAAGATGATGTATGTATCATCCATGCTCCTGGCCGCGAGGCCGTGGGGTTGTTGAGCACATGATAGAGGTCCGGCTAGTGCATGAGCCAGTGCTGGCCCGTATTAGGTTCCATTAGTGGTGCGTCTACCGGGACTTGCCTCTATAAGTGGCGGTTTTCGAATCTAGGGTTTCAAGGGACCCTAAATTATGCATAAAATGGGTTTGTTCAAGGATGGAAAAACTTGGCTTTCCCCATACAAAACTTACTAATGGACTTAGTTAGTTATGTAGAGCATGAGTCCTCTGCAGAAGATAATTTATGTGATGAAAAGAGTAGCCAGTTAGTGGTTACCCCATCCTCTAATACAATGGCATGGGCCGAGGTTCGCCTTGATGTGGTCTCTACCCAAGAGAAATCATGTTTAACCATCCATCAACCTAGAGGGCATGAAACAAGCATGTTGGAAACTAGGGTAGTTATGGCATCAACAAGTTATCATGCTAAAGCCATGATGCCATGGGAAAGTGCTGATATACTATGGAATATTCTTGTGGTTGAAACATCCCGTGTAATGGGCCACCATGATGACATAGTAGGCATCACAAGGATGTTAGAAGCCCTAGCTCTCAAGGGAAAACCGTTGCTTAAAATGCACGATTCCCAAGTTTTAAGAAGTGGTAATGATAAATTTGCTTTAGATAAGGACCAAAAGCTCTTATATAAAACCGTTATGGACTTTCCTTTGAAAGGGAAAGGTATGGAAGACCCTCTAAGAGGGGATCAAAATGACATGTTGAAACTTATAGGACTCCCTAGACCACTCAGTGAGTTGGCAGAAAGGGGTGTCAATGAGGGTAATAACCTCCCTACACCGAAAAGGGTGGGGATGGAAGAGGTTAAAGATCCTAAGAGGCTAGACCGAGATCATGATGAATATGAAGATTTTAATGACCGGGTGTTGATCCCAAAGGGGAGAACCAAATGTCCTCCGCTTTATAGGGATCTCCCAGTGTTTTATGGGTTGCCAAATGAGGATCCGATGATTCATTTAAGAGAATATGACCTAACTTGCATTGCAAGTGGGTTTGACGACATACATCGGATGCTTGTATTCCCAAGTACCCTAAAGGGAGAGGCAAGGAAATGGTACTGGAGCCTCCGAAGAGGGTCGATCAAATCATTTGAGGAGTCTTGTGATAGATTTCTAGATGAGTATGAAAAGAAGCTCCCTATGATTCAGGTCTTAGGGCAGCTTATGCAATTTAGACAAGAGTCTTATCTTTCTGTTAAAGAGTATGCTAGAGCCTTTGATAGTACTCTTAGGCTTTGGCCAAGAAGATTCGGTGTACTACCAGATGATGTGCTATGTGAGCTCTTTTTGAATGGCTTAGAGATTAATATGCAAATCCAAGTGGGACTGCAGAATCCTAAGTCATTAAGGGAAGCAAAATGCATGCCATTGATTATGAGGCTCATATTCAGAGATGTTGGGAAAACTTTTGGAGTTTTCCTCGCTCAGTACAAGTGCATCCTAGCTTCCAATCATTTCTACAAGAAGATAGCTCACTTGTTGATACCAAATCAGCCTATGAGGGGAACCTTGGTGGCCAAAATCTCAAAGCAGAAAAGGGCAAGTCTATGAGTAGTAATGACATGCCTCTCACTGAACAGGTGCCAAGACATGTAAGTCCCATTAGGGCTTGCAACACTTCCACGAGAGGTAGTTGTGATGGCAACATGGATAGAACCAATGGGCCTGTGAGTGTTGATAAGCATTCTGTGTGTGGTTCTAATTTTTTTGCTAGTAAGGCTCTTGAGAGACCTTTGGTATGGGAATCATGCTTCCGGGTGGATGTTGTTCCCTTCAGTGAAAGCATGGTTCTTATGGGGAAAATTTTGCAGTATGGACATAAACAAGTAAAGACATCTTTTGTAAAGAGAATGCAAAATGCTAAAAGTCCACCTGTGCTTCACAAAGGTCATAAGGATGTGAGGCCATTTGGCCATAGGGATAAGTTTCCATTGAGTTCGTTAGACCAGTGCAGCAAATTGAGGGAATGCAAGAATATTAAGGGAAATGTGAGATGGGTTTGGAGACCCAAAATCTCCAAAAGTATGGCAAGAGTGTCGGATGCAAGGCCAAGGATCCGATCTGGATATATTTTGTCGAACCCCCAAGAGGATAAGACTGGATATACATCTGACAATATACACTGCCTTGGGATACACCCATGTGGTGCCTAGGCTTGAAACTCTATTTAGTTTGGGTCGCAGCACTAATTTATGTGAAAACCCAAATAGGGGAGGTTCAAGTAAGTACAAATCTTTCTCCCAAAGGAGCCACTCAGCCGCTTGAAGGATCAGTATATTTGGATTACAATAAATGTAGGACATGCGAGCCTACTGAGGCCGTTTATTTATCTCATAGTGCCCAAGAAGGGATCGGCCTTATTGATGAGTTATTTGTGGAAAGGCTTGGACTTGTATCTCTAAATTTTTTTTAAAAAAAACCTAAGATAAAAAAATACAAGATCAAGCTTTTACCTAACTTGCATGAGTAGCATGGGGTTAGTCGACCTATGATATGCTATCCTTGGTACCCTGGGTAGTCTGATAGGGTGTGATGTATATGCCAAGGACATCAATATTACGTGGACTAAAATGACCTATCTAGTTTTAAGCTAGGAAGGCTAGCTGCCTTGGATATTACGTCCAAATTTCGTTAGGCCAAGCAGGCCGCTCAGTTTCTTTAGAGGAAGTGCTTTATTTCATTAGGCCAAGAGGGCCAGTTGTCTATTTAGTGCAGGTGCGGTTAATGGTTTCTTGTTTTAGTTTTGTGCTAGACAGGTTTGAAGAAGAGCTTGGAAAGAGCCTTTGTTATGCGGAAGCTTCTCGTGGCCCTATCCAGGTGATATCTTTCCTTTATGAGTACTGTGGTTTTTATGCTATATGTGTTTGTGTACTTGTTAAGGGGTTTTTCCATTTCTTGTTGGGGACCGATGTCCAAGGCATGAAGTCCCAAGTTTAGGTTCAGTATGTTTGAGGGAGGTCTGAGTAGTTGTTGCCTCCTGTAAAGACATTGTCAAGCATTGAAAGACCTGTTTTAGAAGGGGGTCCTAGTGACCCTGTTCTGCTAGCCTGCTAGGCAGTTGTTCCAGGAGTTCTTGTTAGTTGTGAGGCAGTTAGAGAAGCCTGCCAAAAAATAAAAATGAGGATAAAGGAAAAGAAACCCTGAATATCCCAAAAGACAATAAATAAATACAAACGTGTATAAAAAGGGGTTCTAACCCCTATAAACAGAAAAGAAAGGAAAATTTATAAGCAGTTGATCATCGCCTAGCGAAGGCCTAGTAGGTTCCTGGGGACGAGTCAGACCCGGGGCCGATGCCTTGTCTTCCTAGGGGTGGCATCTTGCTGGAAAAGAAGAAATTAAGGAAGGTTGGAGCGAAAATAAAAGTGAGCGTCAAAAAAGGATTAAGTGTTGCCTTGCAAGGGCTTGGTAGGTTCTTGGGTACCAGATAGGACCTGAGGCCGATGCCCTGTTCTCCTTGGGTCACTACTCTCAGCTCCCTCCTTTTTACATGCTCGAGTATGAAACATAAAAACCCTAAAAGAAGAAATGTGCTAAAAGAAAATACTTCTTGATCAGGCTATAGGAGTCCTCGTCTAGCAGGAGTTACTGGTTGTGTTGTCCTTTGTTAGGTAGGTAGTTCAAACCACCACTTAGGACTACCTCTTTGATAGCTCTTTTTAGTTTGGCCGTGTTGGAGCAGTCGGTTAGTGACTGGCTTCGAAACCTTCTATCAGATTATGCTAAGCCTACTCCTTATGGATGTCATGCCTTGGTTTTGTCAGGGGGTAGGATGAGCATTGTGTTATGGTTTTAGTATATGTCTATTGTGTATCAGCTTGATGCTTCCTTTGGTTGTTTTGTGCAGATCTACTGTGGGATTCGACGAACTGAGTCACCCTATCCCATGGTCGCCAATGCGTGTGGAATTTTGATGCCTAGAAGTGCTTAAAATTAGCTAAAAGTTACTAATATCAAGGGAAAAATATTCAACGTCGAATGCGGCGACTTGACCTAGGACGATTTTAAGCGTCAAAGTGCTTTAAATGCGCCCGAGCGACACTTGTTGATTTTTGATAATTTTTTAGACTGTCGTACAGGTCGTCAGGAGTTGCCAGCCAATGCGGGATGTCAAGCCGGACGCCCAGGATTTTTCAAAGCTCGAATCGGAGCCATGACGAGAAAATGGCCACAAAATGGGCAAAATATGAAAAGGTGGACACTTGGGAGGCCAAAATTGGGCATGCCTTTTGAGTTTGCCCCCCCCCCCCCCCCCCCCCCCCTCCCCTTCTAAAATTTTATGCACCTTATGAAGCAAAAAACGTGGAGAGAGAATGAGGGATGAAGAAAAAAACGTGGAGCAACATGGCGGCCGTTTTTTGCGCCGTCTCATGATGGAGATGGAGTATGCAGGCTGAAAGCAACTCATACAACCGATCATGGGGCTGATCTTCTCCTTTCTTGCTGGTCTTATTACCTGTCTTCGTCCGTGAAATGGCTGTGGGAATGAAGAGATGGAAATCTAGTCTTTCTCTCTCCCTTAAGGGGTTGTTCTTGTGTGGAAGAAGACAATGAAGAATGATGGAGGAAAGCTTGTCCGGATGAGATCGGATTGCTTTCGGATGGATGAAGACATGAAGAGTGCTATTCTTGAAGATGCTGAGCATTAAATGCATGCTAGAAATCAGTCCCGTAATCAAGACCAAGAAACCGAGACCTCAAAATAAGCGATAATGCTATTTTTTTAAAAGAAAAATGATCTTTTTATGCTATTTGCTTTATGAAATATTGTTCCCATGGACTGATTATGCATTATGTTGTTGTTTTCTATGAGTTTGATTAGTTTATGCTTAGAAAATCAGAAAATCATAAGTGTTATGGCTAAAATTAATGGTATAAAACCCGTAAAACACGCGTTTAAGGGGCAAAATAGAGTTTTTTGCAAAATAAAGGAAAAACATGAGATATAACATCAATAAACCCTGAAATTTTGCTATCAAAGAACCTAAGGGATACATCCCACAATCAATCTTAATTTCTAGTTATTTTTTATTGAAACAATAGAAGAAAAATACCTAAAAATGGTGAAAAATGGATTTTAAATGGGAGAAATTTAGGAAACGATAAATTTTTTTTCCAAAAAATCACATAAGTGTTTGTGCAATGTATAATGAAGGTAGAGCACAAGGTTAGCCTTGGTTTACCCTCATTTCTATGTTTTTGTCCGTATTTATTGCTTTCTCTACAAAAAAATACACATAAAATGACTCTTACACCTATCAACGATTGCAAAACATTAAATGGTAGGGTGAGAGGAGATTTTGAGCATCAAAGTACAATCCTAAATCTGATTTATGTGTTGCATCATGGTTATAGGACGTTGTTTTAAAATAAAGGAAAAGGCAGTATGAGCGTAAGGCTCTGTGTCTCTCCTCGTTTCAATACGTAAACGTTAGCACGAAAATCATGAAAATATTGGTTTCACACGATGCATAATGCTGATTTTCTATTGCTTTTGTACTAAACCATTCACATTATGCACTATGCATGGTTCATGGTATCAAAGGAAAATCTCCTGGATTGCATAGCAATTGTTTTCCTAGGACTTTGACCCACGTTTGAGAGTGTGAGGTTATCCCTTGCCGTAGGGTAGAGGGTCGGTTTCCTAAGGGACTGTGAAGTGAGGAAGCATGGCATATCTCTTGGAAATACGAGAAATAGAAAAGAGAGGTGTTTGTGTTCGTTTGTGTTATATGTTTAGCAGCGCATCAAAGGGCCAATCCTTGCGATGTAGGAGAGCTGCAGTGGGGCTCCGACTATTAGTCGGTGGAGTGCCTCCTATGTGTATGTGATCGTGGCATTTCCAATGTATAAGGGTTCTCCTTTGAGGAGTTTTAGGGAAACATTGGACTATGAACTATAAACGCATGAATTAAGCTTTAGGGCAAGTTTGTCCTTTAGCATTAAATTGACACTCTTGGTCCGCAAGGCCGTGAGGGTGTTTGTGTGTCATGAGCATGAGGTCCGGCAAGTGCCATAGCCAGTGCCAGCCCATTTTAGGTCCCATCAATACATGACCTAGTCTAAGGCTTTATTTTTTGCATGTTTCTTTGCCTTGTTTGTCCCATACAACAAGGCTATGGTGGATGTGATTACATATTTCTCAACACCACTCTTGATACAGGTTGAGGTATCTCTCTCATTGTTCCAAAGAGAATAGCACATGTAACTACTGTTGCTTTTTCTTGTTTATTTTGGGACTCAAGTTGTAGCTTTGTTGGTAGGTTAAATAGAGGAAGAGAGTTTTATTCAGCAAGATGTGGAAGATAGGAAAAGAAAAGAAAAACACAAGGTGGAGGACCCTGATAGAGAGTTGAATGAGGCAATGCATGGGAGTAAGATGACATTGTCTACTTAAAGTAGCACGAATAGTTTGCTGATATTTTGGAGGTCAGCCGGACCATTTGGCAGTTTAAAGTCTCCTATGAACATAGACAATAAGAAATTCTATGAAAAGAATCCAAGACAGTCCTCATTGAGCAAGTGAAGGACTCTTGGGGCAATGTTTTTAACATTGGAGAGAAACAACGGTGTGAGTTGTTTACTATGCTAAATTACCACAATGAAAAAATAGTTATGCCTTGTTGTGGGATGCATGTACAAGAAAGTTATATGATAATACAATACTTTTAATAAAGTTTCCATAAGAAGCAATATGAAATGTAGAGCTTGAGTAGAAGCATACAAGAAAAAGCAAGAGCAAGGCAAGAGTTATGGTAGAGAGAGAGAGAGAGAGAGAGAGCCTAGAGATATCGTATTTGGAAACTCCAACAATCACAATGTGTGACCACCCTTCCCTTATTTAAATGGTCACTAAAAGAATAAATAATAAAGGGACAATGATGGACATCCACCACTTGTAGTATACAAATGTGTGAGTATAGTGTACATTGAGTAAATGTGGGTAGCTAGGCACATGCACCTTTATCCCCAATAACCTTCCACTTAAAGATGAATGTGTATCAATGAGGAGTGAAAGAAAAAGAGAAAAGTGCAATATGTGCATAGACTATAATAGGATGAGAAAATATATAATCTCATCCTATGTCTCAACCTCAAGGCAAAATATTTTGCTAAGAGACTTTTAGTGAGAAGATTTGTAGGATTCTTATTAGTCAAGATCTTGAGAAGCTCAATAGACTTGTCCTTTGCCACCTCTCTAATGAAGTGATAGTGCATCTCAGTGTGCTTAGTCTTTTCATATGAAATACCAAATAATGAGCCAACTAAATGACACTCATAGAATCCGAACACAATGTAGAAGTAATCATAATACTACCAAGGGTAGAGCCTCTTTGTTTGCAAGCCTTAGTGGGCTGCAATATACTCTACCTCAGTAGTAGAAAAGGCCATGCATTTTTCTACCCTAGATATCCAAGAAATAGCATCTCTAGCAAAAGTGAAGACATGCCCAAAGGTGGACTTCCTATATCCGCATGTCCAGCATAGTCGGAGTCAATGTAATACAATACTATAGTATCCTAGAGACCATAGCAAATGCAATGTCTACAATGCATTTTAGGTACCTCATGATACCCTTCATAGCATCCCAAAGTCTCCCACTAGGGATTGCCATATAATATGTCACAACTCACTACAAATTCTATGTTAAAAGGACGAGTGGCTATCATGGCATATATCAAACTTTCTATTCTAAATGCATATAGGTCCTTGGCCATCTTGGCCCTCTCATCATTAGGGAATGTGGACAATCAGCTTGACTAACCTTCATATGTGAAAATAAAAGATAGCCAATAGGCTTACCATCTTATATATGAAAGTGCTCAAGTACTCTATGTATGTACTCTTTTTGGGACAAGTAAAGAAGTTACTTAGAGCAGTTGTGTGTAATACGTGTACCATGTATGTGTGAAGCTTGTTCATGTCCTTCATCTCAAATCTCTTCTTGAGCTAAATATTTAGAGTATCTAGCTTAGCATGCACACTCCTAATTATAAGCATATCATCCACATAAAGCATCAAGATAATAAAGCTACCATCACGAGCCTTCTTCTATACAAACACAGATCCATATCACTGAGAGAATACCCTTGCAAATGCGTGCTTTCTTAAGCCCATGAAGAGTCTTCTTTAAGTTTCCCTACCCTTCTGTGTGCAAATCCCTTAGGTTACTACATGCAAATCTCATCATGCAAGTCCCCATGTAAGAAAGTCTTTTTAACATTTATCTCATAGAGATCCAGATTCAACCAAGGCCAATACCAAGTGTAGGGTAGTCATCTTGACTATAGGAAAAAACACTTTGTCAAACTCAATACCATGCTCCTACTTAAAACCATTTACAAAACCAATCTAGCCTTGTATGTTGGCTTAGGGTGACCATAGGTACTCTTCAACTTGTACACCCACTTGCATGGCAATGCATGTTTCCCATCAGGCAAGGAAACTAAGTCCCATGTACAATTCTTCTAAAATGAATCAAAATCAAGCTGCATAGCTCTCTTCCAAGAATGAGAATGACTTTTACGCATAGCCTCCTCATCAATATAAGTGGCTTAGCAAAAAGTGACATAGAGGGCTCATAGTGATTAGGAAGATATGAACTCTAGTAGAGCATCTCAAAACTAGTTGTAGGGCTTGTACAACATGTCCTCTTTGTCTAGTAGCATGCTCCTGCACAATTGATACATCCTAGGCCATTACACCATCAACTACAAGATGTCTAGCTAACTATACTGCAATAGGAGGCTCCTCTTGAAAGACTTCCCTACACATATCTAAACTACATGCTCAAGCTGCTCATGCATCCTTTGTTGAGAAACATGAATCCTTGAGCAAGGATTAGCTATGGTGGCTGAAATTTAGGGGCAAGAAGCATTATGACTTAGAGTATTACTCAAGTGAATTAGGTTCCAAGATTGAAAGTACAAAGTACAAAGTACAATATCATTGCATTTAAATGATTGTCAAGTACATTATTTTATAGTTCCAGGATAGTGCCACATTTCCTCACTATGCCTATGGGATGTAAGGCAGTTCTTATAGGCTATTGCATGTCTCTTTCCTTAATGCTCCATACAAAGAGGCTATCATAGGAGTGTGATTGCATTTTCTCAACACCCCTCCTCAATTAAAATCATAAAAAAGCACTGACTATACAGAGACTATCATGAGTAGAACCTTGCTAAGTGTAGACATGGAAAAAACCAACCATATAAAGCTAGAGGCTGTCACAAGGCCTCACTAAGTGTGTAGAGGCTGTAGTGCACAGGCCACATGAGGGTTACAAGGCTTATGATTGAAGAATTAATGCAAGTACATACAAGGCTTTAAAAATTCGGTTTGAATACTAGGAATAAAAGGACTGATGAGGCTTGTCCTTCTACTCTTAAGTGTCTTCTTCTTCTTCTTCTTCTTCTTTGTGATAGTTGTAAGGTAGGCCTTCTATGATCTTTTCCTGGCATGAAATTTTTTTTCAATGTGCCCAATTCTTTTATACAAGTTACAAATAATATATTTCTTTCCTTTGTACTTGTTGTTGACACATAGAGCAATTGTTCTTCCTTTGAAGTGTTTGTTTCCTCTTAACCTTTGAACTTTTCTCTTCTTCAAGAAGTAATTATTTGATGTCTACAAGCTTTGGATTTGACATATTAATTAGTGCAGTGGAGACATTATCAAATTCTAGAGCATGACTCCAATGTATATGTCTTCTTCCATTTTAAAGTTAATCCTTGCATATTAATTAGTGTGGTGGAGACATTGTCGAATTCTAGAGCAAGACTCCAATGTATATGTCTTCTTCCATTTTTTAGTTAATCCCTACAAGTTGAGTTAGCGGAATTTCCATATAATTAAGATGATTGCAAAGGATGTGTTAGCCTTCATATCCAACCTAAAAAACTCAATCAACAACCCATATTTCAAAGATTTAGATTGGGCACCAAATAGTTTGTCCAACTGTTCCCAAGTGGCATGAGATGTACCACATGTGTCTACATGGTGGATATAACTATCATCAAGCTCAAGCTTGATAATTATTGGGGCTTTTTCATCACTCTTTTGTCATACTACTACAAGAGCAACATCTAGCTTTCTTCTTTTGTCCACTAGTTATTGACCATATACCTTTTTTCATGAGGATTATCTTTATCCTTGTCTACCATGTGTGGAAGCCTGTTTCTTTGAAACGGCATGACGATGAATCTTTTCCCATACTAGATGGTAGGAGAAATAGTAAACCAACACAAAATATATCATATTATATGACCAGCAAATGAGTTGACAAGGATTGTCTCAAGGGACACAAGAGTTATTAGTGTTAAACAACACTGAATGAGTGTCAAAGAGATACTATTCTTGAAGCTTGATATTATTGTTGATTTCTCCCCTCCTTGCTAATTTGAAGTATAAATCTTGCTGGAGACTAAGTGATACAGTGAATCAGAGTGGTAGTGCTTGCTTGAGCCAAGGGAAGTAATGAAATGAGGTTGAAGAAAAGTGGCTATGGCTACCACAGTTAGGATATTGATAGGGGCCTAATTTTTTCCTTCCAATAGCTCGAGGAGTGCACAATTGGGGCTGAGTTTTGGTGAGGAGAGATCTTAGATACCAAGCTCCAAATGCCCTATGGCCATAGGATAGATTGCAGCCTAGAGCAAGAGAAGGTTCCCCCAGGAGACAACTTGTTGAGATATGGCTTGGTTGAAAAGATCCAAGAACTCCAATAGAGCAGGGCGTTGGTTGGCTATGGTAGCCAAGAGAGGTAGTCTAGTGAAAATGAAGTCAGGATGAAGTCATCTTGTATAGCTGAGCTAACAAGAGATTGTGGGGAGTTGAAAGAGCAGTGAGATAAGTTGAACTATGCTCACCATATCTATGATACCATGTTGAAAAACACAGATCCTTAAGCATGGTTTAGCTATGGTGGTTGGAATTCATGGACAAGAAGCATGATGACTTACAGTAATACTCAAGTGAATTAGGTTCTAAGATAGATTAGCTTGGAATAATAAATATAATCTTGACTAGACATGGAAAAGCCTGAAAGTACAAAGTATAATAGCATTGCATTCAAATGATTGTCAAGTACATTGCTTTATAGTTCCAGGATGGTACCACATTTCCTCACTATGTTTATGGGATACAAGGTGGTTCTTCTAGGTTGTTGCATGTCTCTTTCCTTACTGCTCCATACAAAGAAGCTATCATAGGAGTGTGATTACATATTTCTCAACATCCTCTTCTCATGGAAAAACACATCATGGCTATCGATAAACTTCTGAGCCTATGGATCCCATAGGTGATAGTGAATCTCACCTACATCCCCATATCTAAGAAATATGCATTTGATAGATCCAACATATTATACTTGTCTTTGGAAATATGGTAGAAAGCCTCACATCTAAAGATTGGAAAATGAGCATATGATGGAGGTTTCCCAAACCATAACTCCTCTGTGACTTGACAACCAAGGGCAGTGCTGTGTGGGGATCTATTAATGATATGTATGGCAATAATAATTGCCTCAGCCCAAAATTATTGTAGTAAGGCTAGCTGACTAAGCATACTACAAACTCTTTCCTGAATAGTCCTATTCATGCACTTTGGAATACATTCTAGGATGGGGTGTATGGGGCGGTCAACTAACACTTAATATCACATTCATCACAAAAATGTTCAAATGCCTTAGAGACATATTCACCCTCATTCTCAGACCTTAGGAATTTTAGCCTATACCTGTATTAGTCCTCAACAAGAGTAACAAATAATTGAAAGGTAGCTAAAATATTTGATTTGCACTTGATATAATAAATCTAGACCTTATGAAAATAATCATCAATAAATGTCACAAAGTATTTCGCACCACCCCCACTGACTAACAAGGCATGGGACCACATATATTGAAATGCATAAGAGCTAGAGGCTCACCCATGTGGATAGAACGAGACTTCTTGTGTGAGTTATGAGTCTATCTACCGATAAAGATAACGATCACATGAAATACAAGTAATTAAGAGATGGAAGATACTGCAAACAAGTCAAGACTTTCATTCTATTCAAATACATGCGCCGAAGGTGATGATATCATAAACATCCATGTCATAAATCGATCACAAACAATACATGGTCAACAAAATAAAGGATAGAGGCTACTTGGCACCTCGAGTGAAAACAAGGCAACCACGGGTAATATTCCATGAAAAATCATCAAAGAGACATGATAACCTACATCATCCATTGTCCACAATAGAGAAAGTAGGCTTTTGATCAAAGCCAGTACATGATGTACATTATGAAAAGTAAAAGAGATGCCTAAAGCAAAGTGTAATCTAACATTCCCAATGCCAATGATATCCAAATCTGTATTATTTCCTAGTCTTATAGAATTTGTAATGTTGTAATAGGTACAAAACCAATCCTAATGTAGGCTAATATGAAAAGAAACCCTCAAATCAAGTAGCCAACACTGAGAATAAGTAAATCAAACATGGATCACTTGAGTAATATCAAGAAACAAAGTAGCTAAGATATAGTCATCATCAGACTCAATTTGTATTATATTTATCTCTTCAATCTTCACACTAGACTTATTAGGGACAATGCTACGATCATCAAACTTTGCATTATCCTAAAATTTCCCCTTGCCTTTCTCATTGCATCTATCATTGCATATTTTATGGCATTGTGATCAAATATGACCCTATTGCCCACAATAATGATATGTCAAAGAGGACTTACATCTACAAGACTTATTGCAAGATTGCCCATGAGACTCAGACTTGCCCACGTTGGGCTAAGAGTCTCTACCATGGTTATTACTATCATTACCACAATTTTTGCCTCTAACAGTCAATGCATGAGAAGTGCGGGCTACATCAGTGTTTTTCTTGTTGACTTCTTTGGTCAGTAGAGAACTCTCTACATCACTACATTTAAAACCATCCTCAAGTGGATGAGCACTCATAGCAATATAAAATATGTCCCATGACTCAATCAATGTAACAAGAAAGAACAAAGACTTAATGTTATCTTCAAATTGAATGCCTTGTAACATAAGCTGACTAAAAATGGAATGAAACTCATTCAAACGAGTAGAAATCCCTCCTTAATGTGAAGAGCTACAAGTTTCTTCAACCAATATAAATAAGATATATGACTTTGTGTGTTACAAAGATAACAAATATTTTTCCATGATGCATAAGCACCATCCTCAATGTCAATGATATTAAAATGCACCTACTTTGATAATGACTGAATGATAGTAGATTTGCATAGCTCATCAAGTCCCGCCAATCCTCTACATCATAAAGCTAAGGCTTTATGCCCTCTAACTTCAATGGCTTAACTTTCCTCTTATGTTGCAGGTTCACCTATAAGAAATAATCTATGTGACATCCATTAATAAGAAATACCCTTTCTTTACATGCCATAAGGCCATAAAATTATCCCTTTTACTTTACTAAACTTACATATTTTTTTCAGATTGTAATTTAAAATTCCTTTAATAAATAAAATTATGTAAAATTTATGAAATAAAATACCCTTTCTTTTGAACTTAGGTGTGGTATCGTACATGTTCTACAAGGTGCACTCTCCATGTTTCCTCTACACCAAGACTTGCCATATCTATCTTTCAGTATTGGAAGTTATTGCCATCAAGCTTTTTAATATTAAAAATATCATAATCAACTAATGAAGTTGCCATGATGTCTGTAATATTTGCAAATTAGAAGAGTATGGGATGATGTAAATTAAGTAAAATAGCCCTAAAATTGCTCCAAAAAGAGCGAGCAAAAGGTCAAGGATAAATAAGACTAGAGATGTCCATAAATTACAAGCAAAAGAGTGCCAAAACAAATTGTTTTCTCTCCAAAAGAATGCTTTGTTAAAGAGTTAGATGAAGCCTCCAAGTTGGAGAAAAAGGCTAAGAAAGATTATGCCACAATCAAAGCTATTTCTGATTGGATTCTCAATAAAATTAAAAATTCACAAAGCCAGGTGCTTATTAAAAGAGTTGCAAAAGAGGCCTCTGACATGTAATAAAAGCTAAATTCTACTAAAGGAGAGCTATAGGCAACAAAGCACACTTGTGAAAGAATTGCAGAGCTGATGAAAGGGAGTGATGGGCTTCTATAGAACACTGTGTACATGGCAGAGTCTTTGCGTATTAATGGATTAAGGATAGTTCACCTTGCTCCAATTGAGTATCTTGTAGTCCCTAGTTGCCCACTTCTTAATGTTTAATGGTAATATGCATTAGGTATAGGTGTTAATGTTCTTTGTGCTTTTGTATCAAGTGTACATATGTTGATCTTCTTGTGCATTTTCTATGCAGATGTGTGTTTTGTGGCCTCAGCTTTCACTTAGATGCTTTGATGTTGTGTTCATGATATGCACATACATATCTCACATGTTGTGTGCATCACCACTTCTTCCATTTTGTTTACTACAGAGTAGAGGAAGCGGAAAAAGAGTCATCAAGAGGAAAAGTGCAAGGTGGAAAAAAGAAAAAGGTGCCTCACAAGGGAACTAACCTGAAAAAAATTCAAAAGCATGGGAACAACTAGCAAGAGTCCAAGGCACAACCATGAAAGTTGCAAAAGAGCCAAAAGAGAGAAGGCACACCTCTAAATATAAAGGCATAGCCAAAATCTTTGTAAAAGAGTGCCAGGATCCCTCCTATGCAATTTGTAACCATGGACGGGTGGTAGGACTTAGCTAGGAAGTTAGGGCAAAGGGAAAAATGGCCTAGCTAGCCATGTAAAAAGAGGATGACCACCCAAGGGAAAGAGGGCATATATATAAGCCAAAAAGTTAATGGAAACTCTAATTCTTGGTGTGTGGCAAAAAGCTTCTTCTCTTCATCTTGACTTCTTGTGTGTGCTTGAGTGAAGGAGTGAGTGAGTGTGAGAGAGTGAGGAAGTGAGTATCTGAGAGTGAGGGATCAAGGAGAAGAAGCTCCCCAACTCCTCTCTTCATCTTCTTCTCTTCTCTTCTCTTCTCTTGTCTTGTGCAAGTATGGAGGATGGAGCTTGACAAAGAGGGATTGAGGTTGCTTGAGCTTGCATCAAGGATCATGGAGCTATCAATGTGCACGGGAGAGGAGGGTACTTGATCACGCATCAAGGTAAGCTCACTACACCCCATAGGTAGGGAGAGCATGTTGGTTATGTGAAAGGATGTTGGTTATGTGAGAGGTAGCCATGGCCTAGCCATGGCTGCTTGGCTTGAAACACTTGACCAATAAGCGGTCTGTAGGTCTCGGAGGTTGAGCGAGAGAGCTCCCTTCATTTTGGTTCCATTGCCGGGACCAATAGATTTGAGCCTTGAGGGTCACGTGCTTTGAATTGAGCATGGAACTTTCATCCCCGAATCAATGCTTGAGGTAAATAGGACATTTAGGAGTATAATTGTTGAAACAAGTAAGTATTTTGCATTTTTTGATGTGTAAATGAGTAGGTTGAATCAGCCCAAGCATTTCCTTGTGATTTTTGTTTGCATTTAGGTAGGATAGGACCAAAGTATGGTGAGTGAACAATAGGGTTTGGTTGCTATAAACAAGGTACATCCAAGGGAAATATGAAGAAAAAGGGGGTTTGGAAGCCTTAGGATCAAGGGGAGTGAACTTGGAGGCAAGGACTGAGTGGGGAAAGACCCTAAAAACCCCAAGAGTGGGGGAAAGGACCTCATTTGACCATTTACGATTGTGAGAGAGCTTGTGAGAGAGAGAGAGATAGACCTGCTGATCACAAAGGAGATAACGTGCTTTGATTTTGGTGTTTTCGATTGATCCAGGTACGTAAGAATCTTCTTTATATGCCATTGATGTGATTTGGAAGGTATGACAGGGACCGTGATGAGTGTTAGGAGAAATCGAGCAAAATTGTATCATTATGCCTGCGCGCTGTCCAATCGGGATCAGGTTACATCTATCTAACTCTCAAAGTCAAACAGTCGGGCTGTCTGATTGTGGTAGTTGGATCTTCTAATGAGTCTAGTTAGAACAACTGATCCAACTAGTTAGACAACTTGTCTAATCGGGCCCACCTCATTCAGATCACTTGATCCAATCAGACCATACGAAAAATCAGACCAAACTTTGAGTCAAACTAGCCTACTCTGATCGGACCATCCAATTAGACACCAGACTCGGACCCCATCTAACTCCTAGAATCGAACCACCCAGTCCAATTGTGAGAATCAAACCATCAAGGAAGAACACAAAAACACTAAACCAGGACCACTTGCCTAGCTCAAGATTAGTTAGGGTACATCCCAATGCACCCTAGAAACCCATCTCGGCTCGCCGAAGCCAAAAACTAGAGAAAATCACAATCGTACAATCTAGAAGTGACCTCTAGTAGCTTGGACTTGACTAAGAGCAAAAAATTGACCTTTATATGTTAAACCAACCCTGACAAAGTGTATAGAGAGTAGCATAGACCCCGGACAATCCTTAGGAGTGACCAGAGACTGCGCTTAGAGCCATACTAGGTCGTAGATAAGCCAAGGGGGTAGCCATACCTGTATGATTATTTTGTTTTTATTGCACACCCCATAGTGATTTCTTGTACACAAGTGCACCAAACAAACAGATAGTGTGATTTTTCACCATGAACAACAGAGCACCCATCACTAAGTGTACATAAGTTGAGGACTATTTTCAATAACAAGGAACACACTTAGACGTAATAACTCGAAGGAACCCACCAGTAGGAGGAGACCCCAAAGCATAGTCGGGTACCTGAGAGCCCCATTGATAGGAGCTTTGGGGATGGTGGCATGACTGAAAGGACAACAAGATTGAGGGTAAAGCGCTTCCAGAGCTGCTCAAACTGATCGACAACCTCATGGAGCGGGAACTAGGAATAATGTTAGGAGAGAACATAGACCAAGAAAATGATCAGTTGGACTTGGGTAAATTCCTAGTCATGGTTTAGGACATGGTCCAAGACTATGACCTGCTAACCAGGACAATATTCCACAGCAGGCCAGTAGAGGAGGTAGTGGCAAGCCTAGAAGAAGAGAGGAAAGCAATTAGGAAAGTGTTGCAAGGCATTGCCACCTACAACACTGAGTAGAGAGCTAGAAAGCTGCAACAAGACATAGATGTGCACGAAGCTTGACGCGTGCTAGCATTAGTCGATAGAAGAAAGGCAAGACCAAACGCTGAGAGAGATAGGGCACTCAAGGTAGATCTCACACTGAGTGAGCTTGTGACCAAGTGGCTCATGGACAACACAGCTATAGAAGAAAGTGCAGCAATGCTAGCGACATCGCTACTCTCAAGCCTAGGAATTACTCGAGGGGCGAAGAGCCAATAAAAAATCCCTGCAATAGCTAAGCAACTAGATAAGTACTAGCCTAATAGCAACCCGTATATCTTCGTAGAGCAATTTGAGCAAGTTTGTGAGGCCAACGGTCTCACAGACCTTGCACAACTCTCTGAGGCTTTTGGGACTTTTCTTAGGTGATAAAGATAGAACGTGGTATACCATCTTAGATGCGATAGAGTGAGTAAACTTTTCCTAACTAAAAGATCTCTTTATTAAGAGATTCTCAGAAGCAAGATACTCTGATAACCTCATAGTCCAACTGATGAATATCAGTCAAAAGGACAAGGAGGACATAAGAGACTACATCATTCATGTGTGCAGTCTCTTCCAAGAGAATTCCAACGAATGAGTGGCCCAATGAAAGAGCTATCTCCATTGTATTCATAAACAGAATCCACATCAAGGAATTGTACAAATCCTTAGCAAGAAACTCTAGCTTGCAGTGAGATGTGTTAGCTAGGGTCTTTGATGAAGCAATTAGGGTGGATGACTAGCCAAGAGAGAGGAGCTCTCGAAGCTTGAACAGTGATAACCATGATAACTCTTGTCAAAGGACCTTAGAGAGGACCACAACCTCTAGCGAGAGATCATCCCCTAGCACGTAGGACAAGGGGAAGAATATAGATCAAGGCCAAGAGCTAGCGAGGTGAAAATGGAACTAGCATGACTGTAGGAATTGGTGAGGAAACCAACGTGACCGCATGTCCAATGTGTGCATTGTGGCGGAAAACACCTTCTGACTAAGTGCTAGGATCTTAGATCTAGGCCTTGTGTGAATTGTGGTACGTTCAGCCATGATGCCATTCATTGTAGGTTGCCCAAGAGATTCCCTATGTCCAGTAGTACAATCTATCATGCCTAGGAAACATGCTGCCAAATTTCTTTGGAAGAGGAGCCCAACTGGTGCTCCTAGCACCAAACGATGCAAAACCAGCCATCCCTAGGATGGAGATCAACCCAACATGCATAGCTAGGCCACCATGACCCTATGTAACCCATCCATCGAGTGATGCTCTAGTCCATTATGTGGAGGAGCCTAATGAAGATGAAGCCTACGTGAACCCTTACGTCTCATACGACGAAGAGGGCAATCCAATCGTCCTGATGGACTATCAACCAGTACTGGTGATGGCGTTAGGTAGAGGTAGGGGCAAAGGATTCGCAATGTTGACCCACGATCCAATCTTGTGTTGGACTTGCGGTGGCCATATCTCATGTTGTTGAGTAAGAGAATAAGAAAATAGGAAAAAAGCCAACCTTAGGTGTGCTGAGTGCAACATCACTCATCTCTTTGCCGATTGACCTAGAAGGAAGCCATCCTTATAGCTCTAAAATCATGCCATCATTGCCTTTGGGGCTATTCGGATTCGAGACATTCGACAACGTGGACACACCCATCCCGCTACATGTCATGACCGGAGCACACACAAATCAGGCAAGCATATCATTGTCTGGGCCTAGCAACTTAGATGTAGCCTCAATAAGAAAGAAGAGCCGAAGGAGAAGGAAGAAAAAGACTAAAGCAAAGGTCACACTTAAGACTGATGATGCAATAACGCTAGTGACTAGCAAGAAGGTCACGGATGCAGAGATAGAGATCACCACCCCAAAGATGGTAGAGAAAAGGAGTGCTAGCCAAAGTCAAGGAGTGGGCAAAGGAAGCCCAATAGCACCTCAAGGATGTTGAGCCTATCTTAGAGGAAAAGATTGATCTCTCTAGCATGAGCATGCTAGTCTCACTTGCACGACCAAGGTCGAGAGACACACCCATGCCACAGGCGGTGCCACCTAAGCCAATTTTAGATGCTATGGTCTAGCTAGTCAGTCAAGACCAATGGCCAAGAAGCACAAACCTAGGAGAGAGAAAAGAAACTAGCAACCTCCTCGCAACATTAGCGACCACTCCAATGACTTTGAGTTTAGGAGACCTGCTTAGGCAGCACCCCATGCTATGGCAAGAGTTGAAACATTGGATGGAAGAACTGATGGAGCATGCTGCCACTGAATTACAGGATCGTGATGTGGTCATGCAAATACCTAGCTTGATGCTGCACTCAGTACCAAAGTCATTATACATCAACTCCTTTTGGGAAGGCATTGAGATGCATGCAGTCTTGCCCATCCTAGCCCTAGGAGACGTAATAGGGAATGGAATTGTAGATACTGGAGCAGGAGTGAGTGTGTTGAGCCATGCTATTTTCCAAGCTTGGAGAAACCCGCCTATCAAAACTACTAGGTTCAACGTCACTCTAGCTAATAGAATGAAAGTTAGGCCATTTGGAGGAAGTGGCCAGTGAAGATCGCGGGTATCTAGTTCTCTATGAGCTTCATCGTCATGAAGGGAGTGGACTACAAAATTCTGCTAGGTCGACCCTAGATGAGGAACACTCGAGTTGTCGATGACTGGGGCAACAATCTAATCCTCTTAAGAAATTGAAGTAAGTAGTGAGGGTCGAGATGGACACTTGGAAGATGACCCCAGTCAACCTAGATGCCATCTCTACCATGCTCAAGGGTGATGTGCTAGTAAAGAAATCATGTGGGCCATTAACCAAGTACATCACTTGCCCTAAGGATGAGAAAGATTGGATGCACTTCCTAGCGACCATCGATCTCCCATTGAAGAGGAGACATACAAACATGCTGCAAAAACTAAGAGAGTGTCAAAGAACGAGCCCATAGTGCCACTATGCATGATGGCTAGGAGCTCAAGTAGGCAACCGAGGCCTATCTCTTTCCATATCCCTAGCAAAAAGTTAGAGCTTCATGAGATCCTAGAATACCTAACAGGCAGATTGGCTAGCAACCTGGCTGCTAATCTCAAACCCCTCAAAGATTTGTTAGACAAACCTAAGTGGAAGTGTACTAAGGTGCACGATATGAACTTACTATACGATTGGGCCTTAATCACCGATGAGGGAGAAGCTAGAGATGAGAGTCTAGGGGATGATGAGCTGTCAAAAGATGATGCTTTTGACAATGAGTACAAGGATTGCCTCTCTGTTAGTAAGGAGAGCGAAGCGATAGACACCTAGATGCAGATGGAGTGTGATCACTCATGGTTGGAGCACGTAGTAGTAGTAGATTACGAACAAGAAAGAGTAGCCCAACCATCAGCAACACCTTTGTTTAGGATAGATGCACCCACCGAGGCACAAGCCACCAAGAAAAATGATGCTAGGACCACAATGAGGTTCTTGTGGGAGCATGTTATCTCACGATTTGGTTGCCCTATCAAATTAGTAAGTGACCAAGGCACTCACTTCATCAATGAGGTGATTGCCCACCTACTCTTGACCTTCTTAATCATCCATAGGAAATCCTCACCCTACTACCCTCAAGTTAATGGCCAAGCAGAATCCACAAACAAGATATTAGTCAATGTCTTTACGAAGGTAGTTTCTGCCTCGCGAAGTGACTGGGACAAAAAAATTATGGCAGCATTATGGGCTTACCAAGCAACTTATAAAACAGCTCTAGGACAGTCACCCTTTAGGTTAATCTACAGGACTGAGGCAATCTTGCCATTAGAATTCTTTGTCTCTAGATTGAGGATAGCAATACAGGAGAGATGGGAAGGGAAGGAAGCTTGGACCGAGCGTCTCATGGAATTGGAATGACTCACTGAGACTCAGCTCCTAGCCACCCATGCCCTAATTTGTGAGAAATCATAACGGAAGATGTGGTTTGACAAGCACGTCAAACAATGCGACTTTGAGTAGGGAGACCTTGTTTTTCTCTACTCAGTAAAGGGCCACAAGTAGAAAATGAATTCCTGAGGATTAGGGCATTTTTGAGTGCGCGCCATTAGTAGGACGGGCAACATAGAACTTGAAACCCTTAAAGATGAGGGCATAGGCTTCTTTAATGGTAGTTGCATGAAGAAGTAATACCCTCCCACATATCATTGCATGAGCCCCCTATGCTAGAAGCCCTTGTCAATGTCCCTGTAGCCACCATCACCAAACTAGAGGATGAGGATGAGGAGGTAGTAGCACCAACATACATGTGCATCACGGCCACTACCCAGTGCACACATGCATTTGATGTCTTGATTGATTAGGGAGCTGACTTCAATGTCTTGACTTATGCTCATTGGACCCTCATTGGTTAGCCACAGTTATAGCCCACCAATGGCAAGTCATATGCACTCCTAGGAAAGTGCAAGATCATAGTCTCTATCGGTTCTAAGAGCCTACCAATCATCTTCTATGTATTGCCAAATACGAAGGACACAAGTCAAGAATTGCTATTAGGACGCACTTTCAAGAAGTAACCACACTACAACATGGACTATGATTTGCAACGTATTCATTTTTCCATGGGCAACGTTCGAATCGTAACAACTTTCAACAAGGGCAGCAAGGCTCCACCAAAGCCTGCTATGCCACTGATAGAGCTACCTAGGACCAAACCTAAGGAGGGGGATCGTGAGTTGTCACAACCCACCCAGAATAAAAAACCATCGCCAACTAAGGCCATCCCCAAATCCATAGAGCCTACGCTTAAATGGGTGCCAAGGCACCAAAAGCGACTACTCATAGTAGCAAGTAAACACAGCCCTGCAAGGTTAACAACTATCATTCAAAACCTAAGAGACTGACCTGACGCTATCGACATTATAGAGGCAAGCACAAGCTCAAGTCCCAAGACCCATGGACCGCTTATTATTCAAACATTTCAAGTAAGCATTAATGGCTACCTCTCACATTGCCAATGCACTATCCCTCTCTACGAGTGTAGTGATCTTACCTTGATGCCTAATTGAGTTGCTTTCTCTCTCAAGCACTTCGATAGCTCCACGATTTGTGATGCAAGCTCAAGCATCCTCAAGTCCTTCATAGCCACATGCAAGACAAGAGAAGAGAAGAAGAAGAGAGGAGAAGATGGAGAGCTTCACGTCCAAGATCGCTCACTCTCACAAGCTCACTCCCTCACTCACTCACACTCCCTCCCTCAAGCACTCACAAGCAAGCAAGAGAAGAGAAGGAGAGAAGAAGAAGAGTCTACTTATCCCCCTATTTACATGGCCTTTTGGATGGTCATCCCCTTATCCCCCTATTTACATGGCCTAGGCCCTTTTTTCCATTGTCCTCCTATCTCCTTAACTTTCTTCCTACCGCCCATTTACCTTTACAATTTGCATGGGTGAGAGCCCGACACTCTTAAAATAAATCATGGTGTGCCTTGCGCTCTTTTACAAAAGTATTGACTTGATCATTTTCTTGTGCACCTTTCTCCTTGATTTAGGATTTTTTCGTACTTCTTGTGTTTCAATATTTTTCTTGGCGCACCTTCGTCTTCCATTTCACATTGGCCTTGTCTTTTGCTTTAGATTTTTTGGATTTTCCATCTTGTTCATCTGAGGGTTAACATTACCCCCTCTTAGCTGAGTGTCAGTCCCATGGCACTTGCTGAGTTGGACAGTGTTGCTAGGGAGGCCAAGTGGCTTTTTGAGTTTATATACAAGCCGTGTTGGTGGGTGTGTTGTTGGAGAGACTTATGGAACTGGAAGGCCCTAAAGTTGCAAATGAGCCCTAGTGTTGGAGGGATTTATGGAAGTTGAAAGACCCTTGTACTAGCCTTGGTGGAAGGTGTGTTGGAGGGATTTATGCCTTTGAAATTGAAGATAAAGTTGGACAGATCGGTTGGTTTCCCCTTCGTGGCTACCTTTTCCAGTGCTGTTTGAAATGAGCTTGTTCATTCACTTTTTGACTGACATGTTGTGTTTTCCCCTTGCTTTGTTGTGCCTGCATGGTGACATGCCACATAATATGGGGAATACATTGCATGGATGATGGGGTCTCTAAAGCTAGTGATGGGGCATTCGCTTGTACCTAGAAAGAAAAGAAGTTGCCTTTTTGGCCTATTCTAACGTGGAGAGGTGTGGTGGACAAGAATGGATGGCTACATTTGGTAAATTGGCTATCGTTCATGTCCTCAAGAAGGGCCATGAAAAAGCATGGGAGTAAAGTTGTGGGTAGCATCAACCGACTCATGGCACACCCATCTATTCCCTCATTAATGTCAAAAAAGAGTAGTAGAAGATGGTACTCTGTCGGTGCGAGGGGTTGCTTGAGGAGAGTCCTAAGTAATCTAATATAGTTACATGTTGTTACAAAGGTGGGGTCTGGGCAAGAGGAGAATTCCATTAGGAAATGGGTCATGGAGTCCCATAGATCTTGTTTTGAGAAGGTGAGTTCCTCCTCTAGTTTTGTGGCATTGACATTGTAGATCCTCAAGAAGTCATATCGACCATGGATGTTAGGGTCAAAATCTACTCCCACCCTTCAAGGATATGGTAGATAGGTCAGATCATTCCATTCGAAGGCTAGGGAGCCACAAAGCGACATCCACGCATCCACATTGCCGTTCCATACTCTTCTCCTCCACTTAGGTTGGGATTCGTAGCCTTTCACCGTGTGGGGTACCTCCTCAACCTTGTTTTCTCGGTAGTCTAGAAACTCTGTCCCCCAAGTTGTTGGATTTTTCTCTCTTTCAATGAGCCATCTTTCACCAAGCCTTTTTCCCATGGTGATTACCTCCATTATTGCTTCAATGGATAGCACTTTTCTCAAACCCGCTGCATATGGAAATGTGAAGTTAAAGGGTTGACGATGATTTTCCCACTACTCACACACCGACAGCTTTGTATTCCAGTTCATGGGTAAGTAGTCCCTTTCTAGTGGGATGGGTGACTATGGAACTGCAAGTGGTTATTCTTGAGCTCTTTTGCATGCTTGATCTAACATTCAGGACCTCTTCTTTTTTTCTCATGCCTTCATTTCCGCTATGGCATCTTGTTCTTGAGGGGGCTCTAGTTGTGGTGAGGGGGTTGGTGGGATCCACTCCTCATCTTGTTGCTTTTCTTCACTGCTTGACCCTGCCCTTGCCTCCTTGGGTTGTCATTCTTGAAGTTCTAGGGCATCGATCTCCTCTGGTGTCAAGACTGCTCCTAACCATTTCTCTTGCTGATCTTGATTGGGTCAAGGCTTGCATCTTGGACCTGGGAGCATAGCCCTTTTTTTATTGCATGTCGAGCTATTTCTAGTTTCCTTTTAAGCACATCAATTGCCTCCTCCTCCTCAAAGAGTGTGACATCTAAGATTGTGTTGAGGAAGGCATGTCGTTGGATTTTGAGGTTAGCTTGAGCGGCACCTGCCCTGCATTCTGCTAATATTTGGCCTCCCTCTGCAAGGGCCAAGTGGCTTGCTAGATCCTTCACTTGCTTCTCGCTCTTGACTTCCCATTCCCTTGCCTTCTTTTTCATTTCTTCCAGGTCCTCGCTTTGCCTTTGTGACAGCACCACTATCACTAGCTCCTCCCTTTTCCATTTTTGTACAATGTCCTCTTTTTCTTCTATTAGGCGCATGATCTTCTCCTCTAGTGTTTCTCATTCTTCCCTTTGTCGTTGCCTTCCATGTTCTACTTCTTCTCTCTTTTTTTTCCATTCTTCCTGCTCTTGTGCTCTCTTTGCTTCTAGTGCAGTGATCTTTTCCATGCCCTCTTGAAGTTTTCTCATCTATGTGCTTCGAGCTTTGCCTACTATACGACCAGGAGCTTGTATTCCCTTTGCATTGCAACCAGCTCCTGATTCTCTTCCTCCAATATTTTTTGCCATTGTTCTTCATCGTCTTCCTTGGCCCTTAGCTTTGCTTTTAGCGCATGGATTTATTTATGTTGCAAGGCCACTTGGTGGGTCATTTCTAGCTGGGAGGCATTTTCCATTTCCATTTCCATTTCTAGTGTCGCCCACTACCACTCTCTTCTCCTCCTTTTCTCTTTCCAACTGAGCATAGAGCTCCCTGACATGCTCGTCCTGGTCTACAGCTTGTAGCTCCGTGGTGATAGCATCTACCTTTGGTTGCTTATGTCCCTATTGAGATTCGGCATTTGCAGTAGCCAATCTTTTCACTCCTGTAGTTGGGGTTCCCGCACTAGAGGTGGGCATTGGGGTATGTGCCTTATTGACTAAGAAATGTACCCATGCCATGAGGTCGTTGGCATCCACTATGGCTAGGGTGCATGGTGTTGTTGTGATGGTTGGGGTAGTGGGTTATGGGATTGAGTGGAGCATGGATTTGCCCTTTTCTTCAGGGATGGGTGGAGGTAAGTCTGCTGCCACTTGGGCGCTGGTGTCCTGCCTAGGTGGGCTCATTGCTACTAGTTCCTCCTATTGCACTACTATTCAATGGACATGTGCACAGCTTGTGCCAGGTTCTCCTCTTCTTTCCTTCTCAACTCCTCTTCTTGTTCCATAGCTCTTTTTGACTCAGCCTTGGCTTTAAGCAGGTCCGCTTCCTCCTTTTTCCTCCTCTCTTCCTCTTGCTTCTTCTTGGTTGCCTTCTTTTTAGGTGTCTTTGCGTTCCATTTGCTGGATTGAGCTTCTTGCTCTCCCTCTTCTTCATTAATCATCCTCTCACTTGATGGTTCTTTGTCATGATGAGGAGGTGTCTCTTTTATAGCCTCTCGGATAAGGACAGTCAGGACTCCTCCATAGCCTATGAATGTGGCCTTGGTCGAGGGCTTCTTCCTATCGGTTCCCTTTGATGCTAGGGATTCTCCACCTATCGGTCTACTTCCAAGGGCTAGTGTCCTAGCTGATTGATTGACGATCTTCTTAACATAGCCATTCCAATCCACTTCATGCAGTGAATGCCTTGCCACGCTGCTCTCCAACATGGGCACACTAATTCTATGCATGAGTGAATTGTACCTTAGGCTGGAGAAGAGGGTGTAGATCACCTTTGCTTGCAATTTGAACTCCACGTCAGGGATGTCCTGGATGCTTATGCCATCATTTCTTAAGACACTTTCCTTCTTTATCCCCAACATGGCATAGGCATCTCTTTTGTGCCTCTTCTCCACCTTTGGTTCCAATCCCAATGCCTTTTCCACTAAGGTCTTGCTGAGCGAGACCTGCACTTGCTTGGTTCCTTCCTTTCTTGCCAAGAACACTATCCCACTCTCCTTGTTAGGGTCATATGTCCTCGGGAATTCCACACACCTAGTGTGGAAAGGTTGCATTAATCCACAATCCTCCTGATAGCTTCTTCGTTGGTCATCACCCCTTCGATGTTGTGGATGCTCCTAAACCTGACTTGGTTGTATGCCTGATTTTCAAGGGATAGGTCATACTTTGCTCTCTCCTATTTCGTGAAAGGTAGGAGGTGGGATCGGTCTTGTTGAGACATCCTCATCTACTATTATAAGCCATGGTTTGCCATTAGTGCTTTTCCACCTAGCTTTACTAAAAGAAAAGACTTCATGCTTGGCAAATAAACCTATTTTTAGTACATGATTAGACTTTTTCCTTCAACAGTCTAAGTCCATTGCTTTTAAGTTTTATTGTTAATTCCTTAGTCACAAGTTGCTTCGTCCTGCCATTGAGGTCCCTCATGTCTTGCATGTGTTATTTTCCTTTATGTTTCTTTTTATGTGTTTTGGTTTGTTTCACCATGCCTCCCTCTCTTGGAATTGAGAAGAATCCTTCCTAGGATTAAAGGGTTAGAGGATGAGGGTCATTCAACACACAATGTGAGTGCTTTACCTTTGCATGAGCCAGGCATAGAAATTCGGATTATACTCGAGGTTAGAATAGGTATCCATATCGAAAGGTTGGATGCCTAGGTGTGTAATATAAGTGAGAATGTCAAGCAAGAAATCACAGGAGTCCATTCGACTAGTGACATGCAACTCCTCCTCAGTGATGATGCGATATAAATACAGATGTCAATGTGTTCTTCTAGGGGTCGGTTACAAATAGAAGTCAATACCCTATAGGAAGTTGGAGTGATATAGGTTGGGTCATATTCAGATTCCTTGATTGTGCATTGCTATTCAGCATTGGTCATTATTTGGTATCCCACTTGCTCCCATTGCAATTGTAGAGCGTACCATTTTCATAAGAAGGAGGAGTCATGGTCAAAAAGCTGTTCCAACTCCACGATTTCTTGATTTGTGGCCGGAGTTTTAGTCTTGTTATATGACATAATGAGATGTTGCTTTATGGCTTGTTCATGGGATATCTCAATCGCAATTAATTCCTGAGCTGCTTTGAAAGCCTTGATGAGTACAAATTTTGACTCTTCCCAAGAGCAAGGGAGTGTTTGTACTTTTGTTGCTATAGGTCTCATCCAAGAGGCTTAAGTCTAGTCGTTCATAGCTTTTAGCCAAGGTCATGAAAGTAGCATCCAAGAGTCAGAGGCAAGCAACCAAGTCATCCCCTATATTTTTAGCTAAGTCTGAGGCCAAGGTTAAGATTGATCGTTGCTCATAAGAGGATTGAAGGAGAGTGGGGGGTTGAGGCTTAACAGGACTAGAGAGTTCAGCAACCAATAGTCACAGTTTGGGTTGCTCTTTAGGTTGGAGCTTGGCCTCACATTCGATGGGTTTAGTGGGAGTTGCGGTTGTCGTGCCATTAGATGCATTCGAGATGTGAGAGGTATCATTAGTGCTAGAGCTAGGCATTTTGCTAGTAGCGGGCTACAATTTTGGTGATAGATTGGTTCATTTCCTACTAAGCTAGACTTTGGAATTTCTATGGACTTAGCGGCCTGATTCTATTGTGTTGTGAGTGTCTCGGGCGTGATTTTTTGTGTGGTCAAGTTTGAGGGTGGCATTTGAGTAGGGCCTTTGGTTGTTTTGGCTTTAGGTATCCAAATCCAGGTGTTACCCGCATAGTAGCCTTGCGCTTGCAATAAGGTATTGGGGGACCCATCGCGGCTTGACGGTGCATTGATGTTTATGGCAAAGCCTTGGATTCCTAGATTTTGGGTGTGGACGATTAGCCTTGTGAGGTGTGGGTTTCTATTCCTAGGTGGCCCTCCCTATTTTGGTACCCATTTGAACCAAGGTTCATGGGCTTCAGTGTGGGTTTGAGTGGGTCGTTGGCTAAGAGTGGAATTTTGGTGCCGAAAAGTGCTTAAAAATAGCTAAAAATTATGAATATCAAGGGAAAAATATTCAACACCAAAGGCGGCGGCTCGATCTAAAATGATTTTAAGCGTCAAAGTGCTTTAAAGGTGCCCGAGCGACACTTGTTGATTTTTCATAATTTTTCAGACAGTCGTGCAGGTTGACACGAGCTACTGGCCAATGCGGGATGCTAAGCCAGACGTCCAGGATTTTTCAGAGCTCAATTCTGAGTCCGGACGGGGAAATGGCCAAGAAACCGGTCAAGATATGAAAAGGTGGACACTTGGGAGGCCAAATTTGAGCATGCCTTTTGAGTTTGGACCCCCCCTCCCCCCCACACCCCCCCGCCCCCCCCCCCCCCTCCCCAGCCCCCCCCAAAAAAAATTTATGCACCTTATGAAGAGGGATGAAAAAACGTGGAGAGAGAATGAAGAGGGATGAAAAAACGTGGAGGAAGATGGCGCCCGAAAAATGTGCCATGGAGGATGGAGAGGCAACTTGCCTGCTGCAAACAACCCCCCCAATGGATTATGGGGCTTCATTCCCTCCTGAATGCTGACTCTATCGCCGCCCTTTGCCCGTCAATTGATGGCCTGAATGCTGAGATGGAAATCTAGTCTTTCTCTCTCCTCCCTCTCTCTCTTCTAAAGGCAAGTTCATGTGGGAAGAGGAAGGAAGAAGAAAGAATGATGGAGGCTTGTCCGGCATGGATCGGATTGCTCCACGGGCTAGGAATGGTGACTTATGATTGTCATGAGCATGAAGTGCTGCTGATTTTCAGATTTGCAGCCATGGACATGAAACCCGAAACATGCAAATAAGCAGTAATTCAATTTTTTCAAATGAAATTTGAGATTTTATGGCTTTTGATTGATAAAGTGTTGTTCATGTGGGCTAAAATTTGTTTATGTTGCTATTTTCCATGAGTACTTGTTGATCATAATTAGAAAATCAGAAAAACATGCATCTTGTGACTCAAAATAATACACTAAAATACGTAAAATATGGAAAATCAAGGGAAAATTATGTTTTTGGGTATAAAAATGGAAGAATGAATAGGAACACCAACTAAATTTTCATTTTTGCTGCAAGAAGGAACTAAGGGCCACAGTCCATAACCTATTTTGAATTTTCAATAATTAAATAATGCAAAAAATAAGGGAAAATACAAGGAAAATAGAGGAAAATCACTAAAAATAGGGGAAAAATGCATTTTGGGTGCGGAAAATTAATGAAAATTAAGGACAATGTCTGTGAATGTTTGTGGGGACTGAAGCATGAGGATTTGCCTCAGTTCAACCCCACCTTCTTGTTCTAGTGTGTTTTTCCCACTTTCTACACATAAAATGATTGCAAAATGCCCTATAAATCCATACAACAATGCAACATTTGATCGATGGGAGGGTAGAGTGGTTAAAATGTGTCTAAATGTGGAGTAAAATGATGAAAAGATTGTTGTTTTTGTTTGCATGCCATATAGGTCAGTGAATAATTATAAAATAAGAGCCTAGTAGCACGAGGGTTTCCTTGGTGCTAGGTTTGTGCAACGCCGCATAAGAACGGTAGTTGAAAATCATTGAAAGGATGTTTTCCACATGTGCAGAGTATTGATTTCATAATTGTTTGAGCAATTGGCATCCACAATATGCACAAATCATGGAACTATTTAAAGGTATCAGATATCCTGGATGCACAGCAATTGCTTTCATTAGGACTTTGACCCACGTTGAGTGAGAAACAGGACATCCTAAGCCATAGGCTAGTCGTGGGGTCTAGGGGAAAGAGGAGTAAGGACAATGGTACATTCATGTATGCGATTAAATGGTACCTTGAGTGGATTTTGTGCGAAATGTTTATATGTTGAGCGACGCATCGAGGGGCCAATCCCCAAGGTGTAGGAGTCGCAGAGGGGTGGCAGCATTCAGCCGTTGGAGGACCCCCTATGTCTGTGCTTCGTGCCATTAGGAAATGTGTAAGGGACTTCCTCTAAGGAGTAGTAGGTGAGAGAAGAGTGGACTACAAACGACGTAATACAAACGCAAGATGTCTAGGAAGGAAATGTATGTGTTATCAATGCTCCTGGCCGCGAGGCCGTGGGGTTGTTGAGCGCGTGAGATAGAGGTCCGGCTAGTGCACGAGCCAGTGCCAGCCCGTTCTAGGTTCCATCAGTGGTGCGTCTGCCGGGAGCTGCCGATAAGTGGCGGTCTCCGAATCTTGGTCTCATACGGGACCTGTTAGTTTTATTGGTCGATAGCTGCCTTGAAGTGGTGGATATCAAGTTAGTCTGATAAAAACTTTGGTCATTAGTATGACGGTCAATCCAAGAAATTCCCAACACCCAAAGGATACTTTGTCTATCTTGATCAGTCTAGTGGGATCTTTAACACGTTGGGTGATTGACTATTTTACCCTTTGCCTTGAAAGTGATACCATGCTTGAGTTTGGGTCCCTATGGGAAAATACCGATGGAGCTACCTCTAAGATTAATAGCCCATGGCAATTAGAGAAAAGGAAAAGTGAAAGTAGTGCTAAGATGACACAGTCATCTATGATAATTGATGATGATAATGTCATAGAAAAGACTGTGACAATGATGGTTAATATGCAGATAGGAGGACATGATGATTATGATCTAAAGATACATCCGATGCTAGTGCCCGACGCAGTTGGGTACCGTAGTGTGATTGCCAAGATCCATAAGGCATTGGATGATGTCCATGTGTGTGGAAAACCATTGTTAGTAAGGAAGATTTCATTAGGACCTATCCTAAGTTCTAGCAAAGTGGTGGTAGATGAGAATAGGCTTACTAGAACACCACTAGCAGATGATGGGATAGATTCCCTATTGCATAGTGTTGGACTCCCTAAACCACTTTGTGAGTTGACGAAAAGGGAAGTTCATGGAATTAGTGACTCTTCCACACCAGTAAAGATGGAAATGGAAGAGGTTAAAGACCCTAATACACTGGTATTAGGTCAAGAGGAATACGAAGATTTTAATGACCCAGTCTTGATCCCAAAAGGGAGGACTAAATGTCCTCCTCTTTATAGGGATCTCCCAGTGTTTTATGGGTTGCCAAATGAGGATCCGATGATTCATTTAAGAGAATACGACCTAACTTGTATTGCAAGTGGGTTTGACAATATACATCGGATGCTTGTATTCCCAAGTACCCTAAAGGGGGAGGCAAGGAAATGGTACTGGAACCTCCCAAGAGGGTCGATCAAATCATTTGAGGAGTCTTGTGATAGATTTCTAGATGAGTATGAAAAGAAGCTTCCTATGATTCAGGTCTTAGGGCAGCTTATGCAGTTTAGACATGAGTCTTATCCTTCTGTTAAAAAGTATGCTAGAGCCTTTGATAGTATTCTTAGGCTTTGGCCAAGAAGAGCCAGTGCACTACCAGATGATGTGCTATGTGAGCTCTTTCTGAATGGCTTAGAGATTAATACGCAAATCCAAGTGGGACTGCGGAATCCTAAGTCGTTAAGGGAAGCAAAAATGCATGCCATCGATTATGAGGGTCATATTCAGAGATGTTGGGAAAACTTTTGGAGTTTTCCCCGCTCAGTACACGTGCATCCTAGCTTCCAACCATTTCTGCAAGAAGACAGCTCACTTGTTGATACCAAGGTAGCCTATGAGGGGAACCTTGGTGGCCAAAATTTCAAAGCAAAAAATGGTCATCTTATGAGTAGTAATGACATGCCTCTCAGTGAACAGGTTCCAAGTCTTATCCTTCTGCAGCTTATGCAGTTTAGACATGAGTCTTATCCTTCTGTTAAAAAGTATGCTAGAGCCTTTGATAGTATTCTTAGGCTTTGGCCAAGAAGAGCCAGTGCACTACCAGATGATGTGCTATGTGAGCTCTTTCTGAATGGCTTAGAGATTAATACGCAAATCCAAGTGGGACTGCGGAATCCTAAGTCGTTAAGGGAAGCAAAAATGCATGCCATCGATTATGAGGGTCATATTCAGAGATGTTGGGAAAACTTTTGGAGTTTTCCCCGCTCAGTACACGTGCATCCTAGCTTCCAACCATTTCTGCAAGAAGACAGCTCACTTGTTGATACCAAGGTAGCCTATGAGGGGAACCTTGGTGGCCAAAATTTCAAAGCAAAAAATGGTCATCTTATGAGTAGTAATGACATGCCTCTCAGTGAACAGGTTCCAAGCCATGTAAGTCCCAGTAGGGCTTGCAACACTTCCACGAGAGATAGTTGTGATGGAAATATGGATCGCACCAATGGGCCTATGAGTGTTGATAAGAATTCTGTGTGTGGTTCTAATTTTGTTGCTAGTAAGGCTTTTGAGAGACCTTTATCATCTCTAAGTGAATCATGCTTCCGGGTGGATGTTGTTCCTTCCAGTGAAAGCATGGTTCTTATGGAAGAAAATTTGTAGTATGGACGTAAACAAGTAAAGACATCTTTTGTAAAGAGGATGCAAAATGCTAAAAGTCCACATGTGCTTCACAAAGGTCATAAGGATGTGAGGCCATTTAGCCATAGGGATAAGTTTGCATTGAGTTCATTAGACAAATGCAGCAAATTGAGGGAATGCAAGAATATTAAGAGGAATGTGAGATGGGTTTGGAGACCCAAAATCTCCAAAAGTATGGCAGGAGTGTCAGATGCAAGGCCAAGTATCCCATCTGGATATATTCTGTTGAACCCCTAAGAGGGTAAGATTGGATATACATCTGACCATATACACTGCCTTGGGACACACCCATGTGATATGCTTAGGCTTGAAGTTCTACCTAGTTTGGGTCGTAGCACTGATCTACGTGAAAACCCAAATAGGGGAGGTTTGAATGAGTACAAAGCTATGATTCTTTCTCCCAAAGGAGCCACTCAGCCACTTGAACGACCAGGTTATTCGGATTACAATAAATGTGGGACATGCGAGCCCACTAAGGTTGTTCATTCAGCTCATAGTGCCCAAGAAGGGATCGGTCTTATTGATGAGTTATTTGTGGAAAGGCTTGGACTTGTATCTCTACAAGAAGAAAACCATAAGATTAAAAAGAAAAAAAGAAAAAAAAAAGAAAAAAAAATACAAGATCAAGCTTTTAGCTAACTTGCATGAGTAGCATGGGGCTAGTCGACCTATGATATGCTATCTTTGGCACCTTGGGTAGTCTGAGAGGGTGTGATGTATATGCCAAGGACATCAGTATTACGTGGACTAAAATGACCTATCTAGTTTTAAGCTAGGAAGGCTAGCTGCTTTGGATATTACCTCCAGATTTCGCTAGGCCAAGAGGGCCGATTTAGTTTTGTAGTGAAGTATTTTATTTCATTAGGCAAAGAGGGCCATTTCCCTGTCTAGTGCGGGTGCGTTTAATTGGGTTTTTGTTTTAAGTGTTGTGCTGGACAGGTTTTGTGATTCGTGGAATTTGGTGGAGCTTGGAGGAGCCTTTGTTGTGATGGAAGCTTCTTGTGGCCAATCCAGGTGATACCTCTTCTTTCCGAGTACCTTTCTTTCATGTTATATGTGTATTTGTACTTGTCAAGGGGATATATTTTTGTTGGGGACCGGCAACCAAGGCATGAAGTCCCAGGATTAGGCTAAGTATGCTTGAGGGAGGTCGGAGTAGTCATTGCCTCCTGTAAAGACATTGTCAGGCATCGAAAGACATGTTTTAGAAGGGAGTCCTAGTGGCCCTGTTCTGCTAGCCTACTAGGCAACCGTTCTAGGAGTTCTTGTTAGTAGTGAGGCAGTTAGAGAAGCCTGCCAGAAGTTAATAATGATGATGCCAAGAGACCCTGAACATCCTGTAAGATGAATATAAATACGAAGGTGTGTAAAAAGGGGTTCTAACCCCTATCAAAGAAAAGAAAAGAAATGAAAATGTATAGGCAGTTGATCATTGCCTTGCGAAGGCCTGGTAGGTTCCTGGGGACGAGTCAGACCCGAGGCCGATACCTTGTCTTCCTAGGGGTGGCTTCTTGCTGAAGAATGAATGACAAAACAAGGAAGGTTGGAGCAAAAATAAAAGTGAGCGTTAGAAAAGGATTAAGTGTTGCCTTGCGAGGGCTTGGTAGGTTCTTGGGTGCCGAGACAGGTCTTGAGACTGATGCCCTGTTCTCCTTGGGTCACTACGCTCAGCTCCCTCCTTTTTACATGCCCAAGTATGTTGATAAAATAAAAACCCTAAAAGAAGAAATGTACTAAAAGCAAATACTCCTTGATCAGGCTATAGGAATCCTCCCCTTGTAGGAGCTCCTAGTTGTGTTGTCTTTAGTTGGTAAGTAGTTCAGACTACCACTTAGGGCAACCGCTTTGATAGGTTTTTAGTTTGGCTGTGTTGGAGCAGCTGGTTAGTGACTCACTTTGGATCTTCTATTAGATGATGCTCGGCCTACTCCTTGTGGATGTCATGCCTTGGTTCTGTCCAGGGGTAGGGGGAGCATTGTGCTGAGTTTTATTATATGTTTATTTTGTATCAGCTTGATGCTTCTTTGGTTGTTTATGTGCAGATATGTTCGTGGATTCGACGAGCTGAGTCGCCCTATCCCATGGTCGCCAATGAGAGCGGAATTTTGATGCCAAAAAGTGCTTAAAAATAGCTAAAATTTATGAATATCAAGGGAAAAATATTCAACGCCAAAGGCGGCGGCTCAATCTAGAACGATTTTAAGCATCAAAGTGCTTTAAAGGTGCCTGAGCGACACTTGTTGATTTTTCATAATTTTTTAGACAGTCCTCAGGTTGACACGAGCTATTGGCTAATGCGAGATGCTAAGCCAGACGTCCAGGATTTTTTAGAGCTCAATTCCGAGTCCGGACGGGGAAATGGCCAAGAAACCGGTCAAGATATGAAAAGGTGGACACTTGGGAGGCCAAATTTGAGCATGCCTTTTGAGTTTGGACCCCCCCCTCCCCCGTTCCCCTCCCAAAAAAAAATTTATGCACCTTATGAAGAGGGATGAAAAAACGTGGAGAGAGAATGAAGAGGGATGAAAAAACGTGGAGGAAGATGGCGCCCGAAAAATGCGCCATGGAGGATGGAGAGGCAACTTGCCTGCTGCAAACAACCCCCCCAATGGATTATGGGGCTTCATTCCCTCCTGAATGCTGACTCTATCGCCGCCCTTCGCCCGTCAATTGATGGCCTGAATGCTGAGATGGAAATCTAGTCTTTCTCTCTCCTCCCTCTCTCTCTTCTAAAGGCAAGTTCATGTGGGAAGAGGAAGGAAGAAGAAAGAATGATGGAGGCTTATCCGGCATGGATCCGATTGCCCCACGGGCTGGGAATGGTGACTTGTGATCGTCATGAGCATGAAGTGCTGCTGATTTTCAGATTTGCAGCCATGGACATGAAACCCGAAACATGCAAATAAGCGGTAATTCAATTTTTTCAAAGGAAATTTGAGATTTTATTGTTTTTGATTGATAAAGTGTTGTTCATGTGGGCTAAAATTTGTTTATGTTGCTGTTTTCCATGAGTACTTGTTGATCATAATTAGAAAATCAGAAAAACATGCATCTTGTGACTCAAAATAATACACTAAAATACGTAAAATATGGAAAATCAAGGGAAAATTATGTTTTTGGGTATAAAAATGGAAGAATGAATAGGAACACCAACTAAATTTTCATTTATGCTGCAAGAAGGAACTAAGGGCCACAGCCCATAACCTATTTTGAATTTTTAGTAATTAAATAATGTAAAAAATAAGGGAAAATACAAGGAAAATAGAGAAAAATCACTAAAAATAGGGGAAAAATACATTTTGGGTGCGGAAAATTAATGAAAATTAAGAACAATGTCTGTGAATGTTTGTGGGGACTGAAGCATGAGGATTTGCCTCAGTTCAACCCCACCTTCTTGTTCTAGTGTGTTTTTCCCGCTTTCTACACATAAAATGATGGCAAAATGCCCTATAAATCCATACAACAATGCAACATTTGATCGATGGGAGGGTAGAGTGGTTAAAATGTGTCTAAATGTGGAGTAAAATGATAAAAAGATTGATGTTTTTGTTTGCATGCCATATAGGTCGGTGAATAATTATAAAATAAGAGCCTAGTAGCACGAGGGTTTCCTTGGTGCTAGGTTTGTGCAACGCCGCATAAGAACAATAGTTGAAAATCATTGAAAGGATGTTTTCCACATGTGCACAGTATTGATTTCATAATTGTTTGAGCACTTGGCATCCACAATATGTACAAATCATGAAAATATTTAAAGGTATCAGAAATCCTGGATGCACAACAATTGCTTTCATTAGGACTTTGACCCACGTTGAGTGAGAAACAGGACACCCTAAGCCATAGGCTAGTCGTGGGGTCTAGGGGAAAGAGGAGTAAGGACAATGGTACATTCATGTATGCGATTAAATGGTACCTTGAGTGGATTTTGTGCGAAATGTTTATATGTTGAGCGACGCATCGAGGGGCCAATCCCCAAGGTGTAGGAGAGTCGCAGAGGGGTGGCGGCATTCAGCCGTTGGAGGACCCCCTATGTCTGTGCTTCGTGCCATTAGGCAATGTGTAAGGGACTCCCTCTAAGGAGTAGTGGGTGAGAGAAGAGTGGACTACAAACGACGTAATACAAACGCAAGATGTCTAGGAAGGAAATGTATGTGTTATCAACGCTCCTGGCCGCGAGGCCGTGGGGTTGTTGAGCACGTGAGATAGAGGTCCCGAGCCAGTGCCGGCCCGTTCTAGGTTCCATCATTGGCTTGGAGGCTGGGTGGGCTGTGATAAGTCACGACCCCCCTCCTTAGCCTTGGTGGTGGGTTTCTCTGCCAGTGGCTTTATGGACTTGGAAAGAGTCACACCGCCCTTACTGAAAGCTATAACTATACTAATGTTCCCCAATCCGAGGTGGATGTGCTATGACTCTAGTCGACATTGCAACGAGCTTGCTTCTTGAAAGTTCATCCTAACAGTGATTCTGTGCTTATATTCTTAATGTTGGACAACACATAGAAAATTATTGGCATCCTCTCAGACTCGATAGAAACTACAACCTTGCACTTTCCTAGAAGTTTGTAGGGTTGACCTCCATAAGGGGTGAGACTAGCATTAGTGGGTTGCAACTGTGGTTTGTGAATTTGGGTCCAAGGGTCATGAGTCAAGATATTTAAATTATCTCCCTCATCGATCAATGCACTCATGGTGCATGTGTGTTTGTCAATGACCATCATGCGTAGGTAAGCTAGTGGTACTACTTCCTCATCCTCACTGCCCATCTCAATGATAATGGCTACTTGTATGTTGGCAGGTAGTGTTGGCATTGGGGGCTCATGCAATGGATGCATGGGGGAAAAGTAATTCTTTATGTGGTTGCCATTGAATAAGCCTATGCCCTCGCCCTCTAGGGTTTCAAGTTCTACATTGTGAGTCCGGTTGATGGTTTGAACCTTGAAAGGTCCTAGCCCTCATAATTTCAATTTTTACTTATGTCCTTTGATTGAGTACAGTAGTACTAAGTCACCCTATTTGAAGTTGCGATGCTTGACATGCTTGTCGAACCACCTTTTGCATCTTGCCTTCTCGCATATGAGTGCATGGGTGGGTAGAAGTCGCGTTTCCATTAAGTGTTTGAGTTGAATCAAGCGTTTTATCCATGCCCCCTCCCCATCCCATCTTTCCTGAAGGGTGTTCCTAAGGCTTGGTACGAAGAATTCCAAGGGAAGGATTGCCTCTGTACCATATGTCATTCTAAAGGGGGTCTGTCCTACCGCCGTCTTGTAAGCCATGCGGTAGGCCCACAAGGCCACCATCAATTTTTTATCCCAATCACTGTGTGACACAGAGATGACCTTGGTCAGGACGTTCACTAGGATTTTATTTGTTGATTCAGCTTGACCATTTTCCAATGGCTAATATGATGAATATTCTCGATGGATGATTAGGAAGGAGGATAGGAGGTGAGCTATCACTTCATTGATGAAGTGGGTGCCTTGGTTGCTAACTAGTTTGATGGGGCAGCCGAATTGTGAGATCATTTGCTCCCATAGGAACTTAGCGGTGGTCTGAGCATCATTCTTTCTTGAAGCTCACACTTCTGTCCATTGAGTTAGATAGTCAGTGGTGGCCACAATGATGTATTTAGCTTGTGAATATTGTGCCACAGGACTAATGGGGCTGATGAAGTCAATCCCCCATTTCTCAAAAGGTTGTCTTGCAATATTTGGGGTTTGCTCCATGCGATCTTTATGGATAGGTACTTTAGTTCATTGGCACTCATCACAATGCTTCACGAATCGCATCACATCTCAGAAGAGGGTAGGCCACCACAACTGGGACTGCAACAATTTGCGAGTTGTCATGTCTCCATTGAAATGTCCTCCTATGACTCTGGCATGTGCCTTTGTCAATACATCATGCATCTCATGCTCACACATGCATCTACACAGTAACCTGTCTTGTCCTAGCATGTAAAGTTGGCCAGTTATCAACTGATAGGGTTGGATTTTTAGGATAAGCCACCTAAGTTAGGCCTTTTCTATTGGTCATTTCAGTAGTCTGTGTTCAAGCACTTGAACTATGTCATCTTCCCAATAAGGCATCGTGTCAGCTCTAAACAAATCTTTTTCGTTGGACAAGTAGAATAGATGTGCATCTGGCATTTCGTCCACAATGCCTTGTCCAACCGATTCTCTTATGGGGATGCGAGATAGATGGTCAGCCATGTAGTGTTGTTTTCTCTTACACACCATCACGAAAAAGTAAAACTCCAAAAGTAGAAGAAGCCATCTAGTAATGCATCCTGTAGCGGATGGTTTGTTAACCAGGTACAACAAGGTTTGATGGTCAACAAAGAAAGTAAAAGGTGTAGTTAGAAGATAATGCAAAAATTTCTTCATGGCAAACACCATGGCCAAGCCCTCTCGCTCCGTTGTCGAACTCAATGAGTTATCTACTAGCAAAGCTCACTGGGTAATCCAGGTTGTGTTCACCAAGTTGAAACAACACCACTCCTATGGTGAATTTCGAAGTGTTAATGTGCACATGAAACATGAGTGTCCAATATGGGGCTCGTAGAATTGGTGCTATGGTTAGAGCCTTTTTCAATTCCTCATAAGAGTGTTGGCATTCCTCAGTCCATTTGAATATGATCAACAGCTTGTATAGAGGTCTAGCAATTAATACAATAGTTCAATATGAACCGTCAATAATACCCTGTATGTCCTAAGAAGCACTGAGCACCCTTGAAATCAATTGGGGATGGAAGATCAACAATGGCCTTGATCTTTGAAAAATCTGTGGCAATGCCATTCTTCCACACCATATGTCCTAGGATACATCCATGTTTCACCCAAAACTGACACTTCAAGGGGTTCAATGAGAGACGGTATAGTCAACACCTTTCAAAAACCGCTCAGAGTCTATCCAAGTGTTCTCTCCAAGTGGAGTGAACACACAAGTCGTCCACGAAAACTTCTCACTCCTTCCTCAACATGTCTTTGAATATTGTACACATCAATCATTGGAAAGTGGTTGGCGCATTAGTTAATCCAAAACGCATGACTATGTAGGCAAAGACTCCCCATTCAGTGGGGCGAATGAAGTCTCACGCCTATTGTTAGGATGCACTTGCACCTAATTGTATCTAGGGGATCCATCCAAAAAATTGTAGGCCTCCTTGCCAGCTACTCTCTCAAGCATGTGCTCGATGTTGTACGACAGTGGGTAGTTATCTCTCTTGCTAGTTGTGTTTACCTTCTTGTAATTAAAAAACACTTTAAACTTCCCATTCTTCTTTAGTACGATGACTATGGGTGAGACCCAGTCCGTTGTTCAATTTCGCAGATGAATCCTCCTCTCATCAGTTTGTCAATTTCCTCATTAACAGCATTAGCATGCTTTGGATTCATGGGATAGGGTCACTGCTTGGCAAGCATTGCGTCAGAAGTCGTGGGTATGTTGTGAGTCACCACACTCGGATCTATTCCTTTGAGAGTCTTCTAGGGACGAAGCAAAGATGCCTATATACTCTCATAGGAGAGTAACGAGACTTGCTTAATCTTGCTTAGCCAAGTCATTTGCTATAAAGATGGGTCGTGGGGTCTCCCCTTCCCTAGCTGAATTGACCTCCTTGACCTTGGCGGGTCCCTCGATTGGTTCGCTTGCATGCCCTTATTGTTTGGCTCCTAACAAGATCACCACCCTATCTCCATTTTTGAACTTTGTGAATCGTTTTGGAAGGTCTTGCAGTTTTTGTTATTCATTTGTCTGCGTTTCCTGGTTCTGCCCCTATCGTTTCTCCTTTAATCATTAGTGTCGTAGGTGGACGGGTAGGTCCCCTTTAGTGTATCTAGTCTTGGGAGGCCGAGGTATTTCGGGGTCACTATTTGATCTGACCTCAGATTTGAAATCAAACTCTCCATCTTCGCTAGAAGAGGGCTCTCTCCTAGTGGTCGTAGCTCATAAGGTGAGCCCATTTACAGTAGTGGTGCACCGCTTGGTTGGGCTAGGCTTGCTCGCTCATAGTCGATTGTGCCGGTGTACTCCAACCAAGTTCAATCGCAGTCCTTGTGCTTGACTCCTTCCCCTACTCTAGGTGCACTCTACTTACGTGGGTTGGGGTTGACTTGTATTTGTTCGATCATATGCCCCCAATGTCGTACTCTAGGGTATCGACTTCTCTTTCACTCTCATCACTGAAGGAACAACAGTCCTTATATTCATCTTTGGAGCTGTCTTTGTCCAGTTGTTCCTAATTCTCCTAGTTTTGACTATTCCCTTCTTGTTGGTTAGGAAGTAAGGCCCAATTGTACTTCAAGTTCAAATCGTGCACCTTGGACCATCGCCATTTAGGCTCGTCTAAGAGACCTTGGAGTGCAACAAGGTCGGGTTTTCCATGTAGGCTTCCAGTCATCATGCAGATCGGCTTCAAAGGTGTGTTCTTGAGTTTGTGAGTTGCCTTGATAGCTTGTTCCTACTCTTCAATGTGTGAGAACGATAGGTCGATGGTAGCAAGAACATGTATCTAGTATTGCTCATCCTCAGGGCATGGGATATACTTTGGTAAGAGCTCCATATGATCCCCTAGTCTGTCCATCGCCCTTCAACATGGTGGAGATTGTGTCTAGGTCGATTGATGTGGTCTTCCAAGTGTCCATCTCCACTCTCATAGCTTTTGTTTGATTGCCTAAGAAGATAAGACCATTTCCCTAGTCTTCTACGACTCTTGCATTGCGCATCCAAGGTCGGCCTAGCAGGATGTCGTAGTCCACTCCCTTCATGACTATGAAGTCAACAGAGAATTGGCTTCACCTTCATTCCATTTGATAGTGCGACATTAAACCTAGCAGTCTCGACTGGTGGGTTACTCCAAGTTTGGAGCACAACATGGCTTAGCACACTCACTCCTGCCCCTGTGTCCACAATTCCCTTTCTTGTGACATTCCCTAGAGCTAGCACTATGGTAGGACTGCATGCATTTTTGTGCCTTCCCAAAGGGCATTGATGTGTAGGGATTTAGGCATGGAGTGTAGTGTCAGACTCGATATTTGAGTTTCTGCGTCATGCTCAGGAAAGTCCGTGGTAATTGGCTCATTTGGTTCTTCAACCCATTGCTTCAACTCTAGCCATAGCGTTGGGTGTTGTCTAAGTAGGTCGCCTAAGCTTAGAGTTACAGGGGTGGTCACCAGTGTATTGAGGTGGTTGCTAGCCACTTGCCTCTCTTCTAACTCCGTGGTTCTTGGCCAATGGCCTTGACTGTCTTGGTGGCCCCAAGCATTTAGACTTTTTTTGGGTGGCCGAGCTTGTGGTGCCATCGCCTCCCTTGATCTTGGTCGTGGGGGAGATATTGGTGTGCTTATGCTTGAGAGATCATCGATCTTGTCCTCTAGTATAGGATCAACATCATTTAGGTGTTCCTGGGCCTCCTTCACCCACTCCTTCACCTTCTTGATGGCTTTGAGTTGGCGCTTGAGCAGTGTGAAGGCTTTAATCACTTGGTGTGGTGAATTTTGTGCAAGCTCAACAAAAAATGATTCGTGTTCGGCCCAAGAGATGGTGATTCTGGGCCGAGTCCTAGAATCGGCCCTCGATCCACCTAACTCGGCCCTCAAGAGTTTGGTCATTCGGTCCACTTGACTCAGACACTCAAAAATTTGTCCCTCGGCCCCGCCGACTCGGCCTAATTTCACTCAGAGAAAAAGCCCACCCGAATTCACCATTCGAACCTCGACCCACCTGACTCAGCCCTTGGCCATTCGGCCATTTGGCCCTCGGATAACCGCATTTGGACTGTCTGATTTTGACATTCAAACCAATCACATTCAGCCCTTTCTCATTTGGCCCTCGACCATTCGGATGGGCCAAATCAGACTTTTGGCCCTTGAAATTTGGACTTGTTGGGCCGAGTCTGAATTTTTAGAATGTTTCAAACATTAGATCAGACCACCTAGACACCGGCTATCCGGACATCAAAAGACCACACAGATGCTAGATAAATTTTTCTGGCACAAGAAACAAAGGGATCAACGAGACTCAAGCATAGAAGTGATGCTAGTCGACCATCTAGTGATTCAACCCAACAGTAGTGTTGAGTGGAGTCTTAGAGCACCATCAATCATGACAGGGTAGAGAGAGCAGTAGAGAACCCTATAAACTAGTGGGGAATTAGGCATACAAGCCTATCATGCTAAACCCATGATGAGATTGATAGAGTCATCTAGGCACTTGTCTTCTCACTCACTCTAAATTCCAACCCTCTAAGCACAATTAAGAAAAGTTAAAAGGCTGACTTTGCACAATGCACGGAAAAGAGCACACACGCACAGAGTGAGGATAAGTTGAGTACTAGTTGTAATTAATAAGGAACGCACCCAAATGTAAGAACTTGAAGGAGCCCACTAGTTAGGAGAAGATGCAAATACATAGATGGGTGATCAAATCCCCAAAGGTAGGACCAAGCAAGGAATATAGCTGAAAACTAGAAGCGTACTATTGTGGAAGTGGATCTACCTGGCCTTATCAACTTGATCAACAACTTGGCAGAGCAGGAAGTCCTAGACATGGAAGAGGACAACACAAGCCGTAGAAGCAACAAGGAGTTTAACCTAGGAGACTTTCCTGAGGTTATTCAACATTTACTGAACCAATACAATGCTTAAACTCGGCTAGAACACCACGGTGGGCCAGTAGAGGGCATCATAGTAGACCTAGAGGAAGAGAGAAAACTGGCCCACAAGGCTCTATAAGGCCTAGCTATGTACAACCAAGATCAGCAAACTAGGAACTTACGCCAGATCTTAGAAATGCGAGAGATCTAGAGAGTGCTAACCTTAGCGGGCAGGAATCGATTTGAGAGTGAGAGAGCGTTGCAGCATTGGCAACATCACTACGAGGTTGGGAGTCAACCAAGGCACTAAGAGTCAATAAAAAATCCTTGTGGTAGCAAAGCAGCTGGACAAATACCAAGCTACCAACAACCCATACAGCTTTGTGGAGTAGTTTGAGCAAGTCTATGAGGCCAACGGACTCACTGATCCTCCTCAACACTCCCAAGCCTTCGAATTGCGCTTAAGTGATAGGGGTGTGGAGTGTGCCGATTTCAATGGCTTGAAAAATCTATTCATTAAGAGATTTTCTGACACTGGATAGTCCGATAACCTATTGGTGCGACTCATGAACATCAAGCAGAAAGAGAAGGAGGATATTCGAGATTATGTGACCCATGTGAGGAGCCTCTTCAAGAGAATTCCCATGGGTGAGAGACCAACCAAAAGGGCAGTATCCAGGGTATTCATCAACAGAATACAAAGCGAACTCTACAAAGCCTTGGCCGACAACTCGAGCTTGCAACAAGATGCACTGGCCAGGCTCTTTGAAGAAGCTATTAGAGTGGATGATCAGCTCAAGGAAAGTGGCTCCAAAGGCTTGAATCAAGAAGAGTCTAGTGCTAGGAGTTTTGAGAGAACCTCAACACTGAGTGAAAGAGTAGACCCAAGCACGCTAGATAAAGGGAAGGGTACTTATTCGAGACAAGAGCTAACAGAGATCAGGATGGATATAGCCAAACTACATGAGATGATGAGATGTTCAATGTGCCAACATGTTCAATGTGTGCATTGTGGCAAAAACCACTTGTTCAGTTGAGTGTCAAGATCCTAGTTCATGACCCTGTGCTAATTGTGGTAGGTTCAGCCATGACACCATGCATTGTCGATTACCTCGAAGGCTCCCATACCCACAGCCTTACAGTCAACCCTATCTTGCAAACAAGCCATCAAAACTCTTCCAAAAGGGAGCCCCATTGACTCTCTTGGCACCTAATGATGCTAAATGGACCATCCCTAGAATGGAAATAAATCCTGCAGCATCCCTAGACCACCGAGACCTGATGTGACCCACCCATCGAGTGATGCTCCAGTCCACTATGTGGACAGAGCCTAGCAGTGATGAGCCTTATGTAAACCCAAATGTGTCGTATGATGAGGAAGGAAACAATATCCTCATGGACTATCGACTAGTATCAATGATGGTATTAGGTAGAGGGAGAGGCAGAGGCCTAGGAGGGCAAGCATAAGAACCGATGGTATGTTGGACTTGCAGTCACCCCGGACATACTTCTTCACGTAGCACTGAGAGGGAGCAAGCAAATAGAGATAAGGCTAACTTGAGATGCATTGAGTGTTGAACCACTAATCTCTATGTCGATTGCCCTAGACGGAGGCCATCCTCTAGTTTGGCAACCGAGCCATCAGTTCCATTGGGGTTGTTTGGTGTTGAGACACTCGACGAGGAGGCCACACCTATCTCATTGCATATCATGACCCAAGCGTAGAAAAAGCAGGCCAACATATCATTGCCAAGGCCTAGCAACCTTGACGCAAACTCAATTGGAAAGAAGAGTTGGAGATGAAGGAAGAAAAGACCGGATGCCACAGTCACCCTCAAAACCGAAAGTGCCACAACACTACCGATTGGAAGGAAAGTCATTGATGCAGAGGAAGAAACGTCAGCTCCAGGGACAACTGAGAAGGGAATTGCTAAGGTTAAGGAGTACCCTAATCTGGCATCTCCATATCCTAACTACACATGTAGGGGAAGGTGTGGGAATACGTATAGTGGCCAATGAACTCATCGGCAATGAGATTGAAGCAAGTCCATGCAATGAAGCTCTCTCTCTCTCTCAGGAAACCAGGGTTTCAAATGAGCTTCCCCTTGGTCTCTTTGCTAGTAAACCCCTTCTCCACAAAGTTCTTGCCACTCTTGCCCCCTTTCTTGTTGGTTTCAATCCCCTTCAACTCTCCTTCCTCACATTTTTCACATATCTGTGCCTTGTTTGGCCTGTGTTTTACAACAACAAACCCTACACTTTTCCAACCGATTTTCTAACCTTAACCTACTCTAAATGTAACATGAATCAAAAGCAAGGTACTGAACTAATTTCTCCTACTAAGCTAACCATCAAATATAAAAAATACTTACTTATATCATGGATTAAAGAGCCTATCATCCTTCTTGAACTTTGTAAATCTTGTAGGGAGGTCTTATGGTTTTTGTTGTTCGTCTACTCATGCATCCTTAGGCTGTTTTGCCCATTTTTCCTTTAACCATCTATGCCTCAGGTGGATGGGTAGGTCCCCCTTGATACATCTAGTCTTGGAAGGCCTAGGTATTTCTGGGTCACTCTCTGAATTCACTTCCAACTCTCAAAATCAAACTCCATGTCTTCGCTAGAAGAGGTAGTCTCTCCCGGTGGTTGCAGCTCAGAGGGTGACTCTGTTCTAAGCATTGACATGGCACTTGGTTAGGTTAGGCCTGCTTGTTTAAAGTCTATGGCTCCTATATATTCCAACCAAGTGTGGTCACAATCCATGTGCATGATTCCAACCAAGTGTGGTCTGCAGTAGATTGGTCTCGTGATCCTTCAACCCATTGCTTCAAGTCTTGCCATAGGGTTGGATGCTGCCTAAGCATATCTCCCAAGCTTATCATCATAGGGGTGATCACTAGAGTGGTGAGGAGGTCATTGACTGCTCGTCTTTCTCCTATTCCAGATTGTCCTGGCCAATGGCCGTGATTGATTTGCTAGCCCATAGCATTAAGGCTTTGCCTAAGTGCACCTACTTGTGGCGCAATCGCATCTCTCGATTTTTGTTGAGGGGGTGAGACTGGCATACTTATGCTGGAGAGATCCTCGATCTCATCCTCTAAGATGGGATCAACATCTTTTAGATGTTCTTATGCCTCATTTACTCACTCCTTCACCTTCTCGATGGCCTCTAGTTGGCGCTTTGGATTGGGTTACTCCTTGACCTTAGCACTTCCCTTTTCAGTCATCTTTGGGGCAAATGTCTCTGCCTTAGTATCAATGACTTTCTTTCCAGCACAACAGGCAGTGTTGTGGCACTCTTAGTTTTGAGCATGACTTTAGCTTTGGGTCTCTTCTTTCTTTGCCTACGGCTCTTCTTTCCTATTGAGGCTGCATCAAGATTGCTAGGACTTGGCAATTATATGCCATCTTGCTTCATTTGTGCATGGGTAATAACATGCAATGGGATAGGTGTAGCCTCCCCATCAAGATTCTTGACATCGAACAGTCCCAATGGGACATATGGCATGTTAGCCAAACTCGAGGATGGTTTTTGCTTTGGACAGTCAACAAAGAGATGAGTGATTCTACACTCAGGGAACCTTAGGTCAACGTTGTCTCTATTTTGTTGCTCCCTTTTAGGACAGCGTGATGAGACGTGTCATGGGTGATCGCAAGTCCTACATATGATTGGTTCTTGGATATGCCCTCCTAGGCCTCTACCTTGTCCCCTACCTAATGCCATCACTGATATACTAGTCGATAGTCCATAAGGACCGTGTTGCCCTCATCGTCATATGAGACGTAAGGGTATATGTAAGTCTCTTCCTCATTTGGCTCTTCCATGTAGTGGATTGGAGCATCATTCAGTGAATGGGTCACATAAGGACCAGGGGGTCTAGGTATTCTAGTAGGATTTATGTCCATTCTAAGAATAGCCAGCTTAACATCATTTGGCGCGCAGGAAGGGCCAATGGGGCTCCCCTTCCGAAGAATTGTTACAGCCTATTCGCTAGGTAAGGTTAACTGTATGGTTGTGAGTATAGAATTCTTTTAGGCAATCTAAAATGCGCAACGTCATGACCAAACCTATTGTAATTAGCACAAGGTTGTGACCTAGGGTCTTCACACTTGGCTAGCAAGTGGTTTCCACCACAATACATGAACTGGATATGTGGGCGTGTTGGTCGTCCTAGCATCTCCTACATCTTGGCTATTTCCATTTTCATGTCAGCCAATTCCTGGTTGGTGTCTGTGGCCTTTCCCTTATCTTGGGCAGTTGTGCTTGATCGCTCGCTGGATGCTGAAGCTCTCTCCAAACTTCTAGAGTTGTTCTCTTCTTGGTTTGAGTTCTTGGACCTCCTCTCCTTTAGCTAGTTGTCTACTCGAATGGCTTCTTTGAACACCTTAGCTAGCGTGTCTCGCTACAAGCTCGAGTTACATGTCAAGGCTTTACAAAGCTCCTTATTTCGTATTCCACTGATGAATACCATCGACACTACTCATCAGTCATTCGCCCATCAAGATTCTCTTAAAGAGACTCCTCACGTGGGTCACATAGTCACATATGTCCTCTTTTTCTTTCTACTTGACATTCATAAGTTGTACTAGTAGGTTGTCAGAGTATCTAGGCTCAGAAAATCTCTTAGTGAAGAGGTTTTTGAGGCCATTGAAGTTCGCTCACTTTGTGGCATCTAGACTCGTGTACTAAGTCCAACCCTTGTTGCTTAAGCAAAGCCCAAATGCTTGAGAGAATTGAATCAAGTCAATGAGACCGTTGGCCTCGCAGACCTGCTTGAACTGCTCTATGAAGCTGTATGGATCGTAATGGGGTTGGTACTTATCGAGTTGCTTAACGACAACTGGTATCTTAGACTGGCTCTTGGAGCCTTGGTTTATCCCTAACCTTGCTAGTAGTGACGTTGCTAACGCTGCAGTGCTCTGCTCTGCTACTGTGTTATCTAGCAATCTCTTCATGAGGTCACTCAATATCAAGTCTCCTTCTAGTGCTCTCTCATGGTTAGCACTCTTGCCTGCTAGGTTCAACACTCACTATATTTCTTGCATCTTTGTGTTCTGCCTCAGGCTCCTAGTCTATTGGTCTTGGTTGTATTTCACAATGCCTTGTAGTGCTTTGTGGGCTAGCTTCCTTTCCTCCTCTAGGTTAGCTATGATGGATTCTGCCATTCTACCACAGTGCTCATACTGAGCGTGAGAATCATAGCTGTTCACCGACTATTGGATCGCTTCTGGGAAAACTCCCAAGTTGAGTTCCTCATTTTTCTTGCGGTTTGAACTTTCTTCTGACATGGTTGCATTCTCATGCTCCACCAAGTTGTCGATAAGGTTAAGCAAGTCGGGTAGATCCACGTCTCTATCATTGTTTGCTTGGTCCTTCACTGGGCTCCAATTTCCCATCTATCTCTTGGGATCTTCTTCTATTGGTGGGTTTCTTCAAGTTCTTGTATCTGAGTGAGTTCCTTAATTATTGCATGCAATCCTCAAATTACCTCTACTTAGTGTGTGTGTGTGTGTGTGTGTTCTTTTCCATACAGTTGTGCTCAATCAGGCTTTCGACTATTCTTAGGTGTACTTCAAGTGCTGGAAATCAAGGTGAGTGTGAAGAACAAGTGTCTAAGTGGCTTACACACTCTCATTTTGTCTTAGGACTGATAGGTTTGTTCGATCAATTTTTGGCCATCTTGATAGGTTTTAGGGTTTCTTGTTGTGTCTTCTTACTCGTTTCAGGGTCTATGGCTCCACATTGGCTGCCGTTAAGGTGCTGACTCTCTCAATAACCTACTCAAGTTTCTAAGTAGTTGTGTCTTGTGAATTTGCTTATTCCTTGAGCCATAACTTAGTTCTAGGCATTGGGATGGCTCAGAAAGGTTTGTGCGGTTGCTGGGTTCAGTGTAATTTTCCAAAAAATTTGTAAAATTTTGAGTTGGCCCAACTCGTCCGAATTGTAGGGGCTGAGTGGTGGATTCGGACACGAGCCAAGGGCCGAATAGGAAGAGTGGCCGAATTTGCGACTCAAACATCTGAATGGATGTGGCCGAGTGAAAATGACTGAGTTGGTTTGGGGCGAATCAAGTTGAATCCAAACAGGGCCGAATGGTACATTCAGACAGGCCGAGGCATGAGGATCGAGGGCCGAATTTAAAGGTGCTGCCCACGTTGTCCGTTCGGGCGGACCAAATTGGCCAAATACAAGAGGGCTGATGGCCGATTCTTGGTCTCAACCCAGAACTAAGCCACTCGGACGGGCCGAGTTGTGTGTGATGACGGCAGCGCCGAGGGTGATTTCATTAAATCCAACGATCCAAGAAATCACAAGGCACAAAAACTTCCAGATCACAACAAGGACATAGGAGGAAGGGTTTGATATACTTGACTCATGTGAAGAACTCCCCGATGGCAAGATTAAATCGAATCACCAATGGAAACTCTCTCTCTCTCTCTCTCTCTCTCTCTCTCTCTCTCTCTCTCTCTCTCTCTCTCAATGCTAGGGTGAAAAATGAGCTCTTCTATGGTCTCCTGGCTCTTAAAAACCTTCCTGGGCAAGGTCTTGCTATCCCCAATCACTCACTTGCCGACATTAATCATTTCAAATACTCTTTTTTCCCATTTACCACGATTTGTGCCTTGTTTTTCCCTGTTTTATAGCAGTAAACCCTATGCTTTTCCAATCCAATTTCTTAATCCTAACCTATGCTAAATGCAATAAGAATCGAAAGCAAATAACTGAAATGATTTCCCCTTCTTTTCCAATCATCAAACAACCAAAATAACCAAAATACTTTTATCGAAGATAAAAAACCCAAACTTCCTAACTATCTCAGGATCTATTTTGAGGATGAATCCCTTACTTTGATTGTCGATATGAGGTGCGCAAGTGCTCAAGCTTGAATCCATTGGTCCCGGTAATAGAACCAAAATGTGGAGGGAGCTCACACTCAACCGCCAAGACCCATGGACCACTTATAGTTTCAAGCATTTCAAGAAAGCTCTAATGGCTATCTCTCACCTAGATGACGTGCTTTCGAACCTACGAGTGTAGTGAGCTTACCTCAATGTTGAAATGAGTTTCCTTCTCCCTCGCACACACTAGTAGCTCCATGATCCTAGATGCTAGCTCAAGCATCCTCAAGCCTCCTCCATCGAGCTCCATCCACCATAGCCGCACGTGTGTGAGAAAAGAGAAGAGAAGAGAAGAGGAGAAGAGGAGATGGTGAAGAGCTTCGCCCTCTTGATCCCTCACTCCCACACACTCACTCCCTCACACTCTCACACTCCCTCTCTCGAGAGCACACACATAAGTAAGGTGAAGAGAAGAAGAGAAGAGAAGAGGACTCTTGTTAGCCACACACCAAAGAACGAGCTTCCATTCACTTTTTGAACTTTATATACAAGCCCTAAAATCCCATGGGCACCCATCCCTTTTTACATGACCGACCGTTGTGGCAAGGTCCTTTTTCCTATTTCCCTCTTCTTGCATCATGCCTTTAGCCTAGACCTGTCTATTCTTTTACGAATGGCACACAGGGAGCCTGACACTCTTTTACAAGAGTTTTTAGAGTTTTTTGAGGTGCCTTCCATTTAAAATTGTGCTTTTTGCCTCAACTTAGCTTTAGGGGCCACTCTGCACGTTTGCTCTTTTTTTGTCCTTTTTTCGCCCTTTGCTTCATATTTTCGCCATCTCAAATTGAGGTCAACACTATGTCACCACGTAAAAAGTATTACACATTGAAGCCTTCTCGATTAACCCTTTCAATCATGTTAGAGAGATCATCTTCTAATTCTTTTAGTTGCTCTACTTCTTTTTCTTTTGATTTCTTTATCTTGTGCTTCCGTCATTTCTTTGCATGTTTTCATGTAGCTTTTTTCTCCTTCTCATGCAGTCTTACATCTCTCTCATGTGTGATATTCTCAATTTTAGAACATGTGTCTATCTTTTTTCTCTTATATGGTGGAATATTTAGAATATTGTATATATTTACATCAATAAAAGGGAAACTTGCTCTAGAATATTGGAGAGTTTATATCTTAACGTTCTCAGAATGATCATGTCCGTGTTTGTCAATCTATGTGCAAAAGGTAGATGGACCAAGAAGGTCTCATAGAATACAGGAGCAAGGAAAGGCTCATTCTCACATAGTCGATATGGCCCATTAGGGCCAGACAAAGTTAAAAACAACACTTTTGTTAATCATTGGATCAAGGAAAAGACGAAAGAGAGTTTGCGACATGCGCAAGGATATGGTATTTTTGTCTCCTTTGCTTTGGAGATACTATAGTCCATTTCATAAATTTCTCCTTCTTTTTTGGCCAAAATCTTTGAAATCTGACATCTTTTGGTAGTCCCAAAGTTCCTAAAGCTAATAAAAGCTAATAAAATATTTAATAAAAATAGAATGAAGTTAATAATATTTGTTTTGAAACTTTCAAGAGACATTTGAATATTCTTTTTGGTACCATTGTATTTTCATTAGTCTTATTGACATTCTTGCTTTAAGTTCATCAACCTTTCCTTTATGAGTTTCTTTCTTTGCACATTACTTGCACTTCCACTTTCACATTGCATCCATAAGGCATTATTTGTATTCGATAAATGCTTGCACTATCATTAACAAATGTGCAGATGGAAAGTGGGGGCCAAAAGATTCAGTATAAATGATTGGGTTACTATCTTGCCATCTTACAAGGGCTCTCACAAGGTGAAGAAAATGAAATGAGAGGATATCAAATATCACTAGAAGGGACCTATCATGGTTTCAAAATCAGAGCCTAAGGGTGGTTTGCTTATGTAATATTTCCACAATGAAATATTAAAGGACCTAGATCCCGCGCAAAGCGACTCAAAGTAATCTCCTGCAACAAAAAAACTTTGGGCTAAGTCCTCCATCCGTGTGCATCAGCAAACACTAGCCCCGCGTCGTGTATAGGAAGCCATGGCTCAAAATCTGTAGTCCACCATGGGAACAACCCTTCAAGGGAAAAAGGATAAAGGATTATTTGCAATATTTAAAAAAAAAACTCCCTCCCCTTTAGCCGTTGCATGGCAGGGAGAGGGAGTATGAGCTGGAGTTGTGGAGGGGCATGGGGAGGGGAAGCATGCTACCTACCACTTGTGTGGCTACCCCTCCCCCCCCCCCCCCTTCACCCCATATAAACCCCCCCTCCCATGCTTGGGAGGGGCATGGTGTGTGCTGCTTACTGCTGCTACCATGAGAAGCTGCCAACAGCGAGGCTGCCCCACTACCGTCGCCTTCATCATCATCATCATTATCATCATCGTCTTCGTCGTCGTCATCTCCCTCATCGTTATCTTCACCATCATCATCATCTCCACCCATCACGTTTCCACGTCATCCCTGTAATCCAGAAGCTTGAGAAGCTTCTATTGAAGCTTCTCTAAGCCAAGTTCACCCACATCTCGTGGGGTTTTTAGATCGTGCTCCCCAAGGCCTATTTTTCGTGCCCCGAGGGAAATCTCGAGCAGCATGGAGTTTTGGAAATCGGATAAAGGGCAAGGAGAGTTCACTGAGTCAAAATCTGCTACGTCAATGACTCCTAAGCAAAAGTCAAGAGGAGCACATGTGGGAGCTTCCACCCAAAGTACGAGAGTGGACAATGCCTCGATATTGAATGCCCAGGTTCCAAATAATATTTTCGCATGGAAAGGATGCATAAAGCATGTTTTAAATCCACATAGGGAAGCTTAAAATGCATTGGAAAATCTATATATACTTGTCCAATTTACAAGTTGAGTTGCATGGCTAGCACTTGCATTTTCTTGCACTCCCATGGTCAAGGGTAGTTGCATTTTTGAACATGTGATGCATAAGCTAAAAGATGAATTTGTGCTAAGACAACATCCTTGTCGCATCGCGCAAAGGATAGAGCATATAACACATAATGCACTCATGTAATAATTTCCTAGTTGTGACTCATGTATAAGATAATCGTAGACGGCCATTAAATCAATGATGGATTTATGGCATCTGATCATGAACGAATGATACACCCATGCATGGAGTTCTTTTATCAAAGTTTGAATTAGGGAAAGGATGCATCTTCATTAAAATACTAAAAGCTTGAATTCAATGCATAAAACGTAGGGTTTATAAGAATTAGTTCTGAATGTCAATCATTATAGTATAGGGCAAGGAAAGGAAAGATTACTATAGATCCTATAAAGGCGAAAAGTTCTACGGTCTTGAAATTGCATGGATTGGTACATCTCACACATCTTGCAGTTACTTACATCTTTTAGGGAAAGTACTTGCAAGTTTAGAAGAAAGTATTTGCATCTTTGAGGGGAAGTTCATCTTTAGTCCTGGGTTGGTTAGATAAATTAAGTAATTCACGTACAATGGGTAACCTACATGAAATTCATAAAGGTATGATTAGTTAGCATATGACAGTCACCTCAACGTGCTAGGTAGGGTTAAACTGAGTTAAAATTCTGCCTAGTATCGCACTTGGGATGCCAATTTAATACTTTTGATCTTAAAGGTCCTACCCATAGCTACGAAATGAGTAGGATTATTTAAACATAGTGCAAGAATGATCTAGGGTTCTCATCCTAAGGGTCAGTGACCAAATACTAGACCTCCGCAAGAATTTAGGGACCCTAGGGCCATAACGTTTATCAAGCCTAATAGGATTAGGGTTTGGATTGGGTCAACAAGACTCCCAAACCCCATATCTTGATCAAAGGTATTCTTGATCAAGAAATACCGTACGAAGGAAGATATAATCCCCACAAGTTAGGTATTGACACCTATCTCGTGCAACAAGCTGCAACGACATATGCTTTTGTGTCTAAATCACAAAATAGTATTGCTACACCTTAAACCAAGTTTGGCAAGTTTTAATTGCAAGTTAAATTTCCTATGAATTGAGTAGTCGTCCTGTTTCAACACTCTTCCTTGATGACTAATTTTTCAAGCCAGAGTAGTAATGAATTGCCAAGAAAGCAATTGACCAATCAAGTTAGGGCGATAAGGTTGCCCAGGATTTATTGACTATAATATAAGGAAAACTAAGGTAGTGACATTTTGGGTTAACTGGGTATAAACCCCAACCCAAGGAAGAAGGTTAACAAGCAACTCAGCTTACGAAACCCTTGGGATCTTGACAAGTCGCAATTGATCCAGGATCGAATGTTGGAAGTATTCAGGGAGAAGAAATCACACCTTAGCAGTTGGCCGTACGAACGACCTCTGGAATGCTCGTGATTGTACACTTAGGTGCACTATTTATACTTCTTTGCTCAAGGAACTAATTCAGGAAAAACAACTAATGATTCAGGTTAAAAGCCTGGAGGAAGAGACAATACCAGTTACCTCCGACTATCTGCCTGACCCTATCCAAGGGGGTTGTTAGCCGCCCAGGTATGTGGACCAAACCCACCGCAAGAGGTCTCTCCGTGGGGATGCTACTTGGAGCAGGATGATGGTTGGTTGCTAGGGGAGGCTCTGGCTATAAATCCCTTACCTCTGGATCTGCACAAGAGGCCGACGTGACTCGAGATGGGATCTTGAGGCCCGCATACTAGTCAATGGGCAGAACTTGGAATAGCGATCCCTGAGGATTGCTGGAATAGCCTTCGGGCAGGTTTATTTGATGTATTTCAAAGACTGATAAATAAAGATCAAATGTTGAAAAAGGAACTTGCTTGACATTGTTTTTCTGTGTCAATGCCTAAGTTACATGAAGGAACCACTATTTAATTGGTTAATTAAGGAAGCTATTTTTTCTTGTCAAACTAAATGTGGTAGGTAATTAGATAACTAAAGCAACCTACCGAGGAAAGTGCGATGGACGTGACTCTGGGTCCGTCCTATGGAAGGATGGTCCCGATTGGCCGGGAACTTTTCTCAAAGGAATTGACAGCGAGGTAACAATGACCTAGAATCTATAGAGCTAGAGTCCCAATTTATGTTGTTTTAGGGGAACGGAATGGGACTGTGCCTTACGGGCAGAGAGGTTGAGCTTCACATCCCTCTCATTTTCCATTCTCCTTGAACCAAGTGCAGTATAAATCCACTTTGACCCTGATGTTTCTGCGCAAAGTAGTTCGTCTGGGGCCCGATGCTAGCTACCTCCTAGGAACTTGGCCATTAGGAAAACCCTGATTCAGGTCGGTCCTAAGTGGGAACGGCTGGAATGCTTCCGCTTCATGGCAAACTCGGGAAGACCTAGAATGCAAACCCCGTGACATTCCTTGTGAGTGCCAGGCAGCGCTTTCTAGACTCTCTTGCCAATGGGCTGCTAATGTCAAGAATCGTGTGGTGGGGGGACTTGCTCGAGATGATGTGCCGAACACACATAGAATGCACAAGGAGAAGCTCACTCAAGAGACAAGAAGAGAGATGGAGGCCAAAAATGTTTTCTTGTTGATTTCTTCTTCTTTTTTCACACACTTTACAATGTACACAAAGTATAGATAAGATACAACATAAAAGGAAAGTGGCCTCCTAAGTCAAACAATGCATAACTGACTACACTAGTCGACTGGCGCTATAACTATGCTAGCTGTAAATAGGTGTAACAACCTGGATATAATAAGTAATGAGTTAGTGGCCATGTGAGAGTCATAATGACCACCGACGTGCTAATTGTAGACATGTGGATCCATCTAACCAGGCGGTCCATCATCAATGTCCGCATGTGTTGAGCTTGTCATCTCAACACTCCCCCTCAAGCTCAACTGCATCTCTGCAACTCCAAGTAAGCTTCGAAAATTTTGAAGCTTCTCTGTACCCAATGCCTTCATGAAGATGTCAGCTATCTGATCCTGTGTGCTGACATACACCAAGTCAATCTCACCTACTAGTACCTTCTCTCTCACAAAGTGGTAGTGTATCTCAATATGTTTTGTCCTGGCATGGAACACAGGGTTCCTAGCCAACTGTATACTGCTCATGTTGTCACAATAAATGACAGCTGGACCTTCCACTTGCACATCCAAATCAGCCAATAACTTTTGTAGCCATACTACCTCACATGCTGCAACAACAGCACCTCTATACTCAGCCTCTGTACTCGACAAAGCAATTGTAGATTGCTTTTTGCTGCTCCATGCAACTGCTGCACTACCAAGAGAGAACATTTATCCGCTGGTAGATCTTCTATCAGACATACTACCAGCCCAATCTGCATCTGTGTATCCAAACAGCTGTACCTCTGTACCTGCCTCATAGAAAAGTCCATAATGTAATGTGGACTTCACATATCTCAATATGCATTTGATTGTATCCAAATGTGGCTTTCTAGGTACTTGCATAAACTGACTCACAAGACCAACAGTGTAGCTCAAGTCTGGCCTTGTAATGGTCATGTAGATCAAACTCCCCACTATCCTCCTGAACATAGTAGGATCTTCTATCTCATCCCCAACATCAGCACTCAACTTTACATTCTGCTCCAACAGGACTGAAAGTGGTTTGCATGCTGTCATACCATACTTGGACAACATATCCAAGCCATACTGTCTTTGGGATAGTATACCATCATCACATCTAATCACCTCAATGCCAAGGAAGTACCTTAGCTCACCTAAATCCTTCATCTCAAACTTCTTCTTCAAAAAATACTTGACTTCAGCAATCCCACTATCACTATCACCTGTAATAATCAAGTCATCCACATAGATGACTATGATGACCAAACCTGCATCTCCCTTTGTCACATAAAGTGAGTAATCAGCATCAGAAACATAAAAGCCAATATTGACAAGATACTCTCTGATCTTGTCAGACCATGCTCTAGGTGTTTGCTTGAGCCCATAGAGCACCTTCTTCAACCTGCACACATACATGGGATGCTCTAAATCTTCATAACCTGCTGGCTGATCCATATACACTTCTTCCTGCAAATCACCATGCAAGAAGGCATTCTTCACATCCATTTGCTGCAACCTCCAACCTTTGGCTGCTGCCAAAGAAATCACACATCTGACAGTTGCCATCTTAGCAACTGGACTGAAGGTTTCATCATAATCTATGCCATATGTCTGGGCATAGCCTTTTGCAACCAGCCTAGCTTTGTACCTACTAATAGAACCATCTACATTGTGCTTAATCTTATAAATCCACTTACATCCAATGGCTTTGTTGCCCTTCGGTAATGATACTAGATCCCAAGTCTTATTGGCCTCTAATGCAGCCATATCCTCATCCATTGCTGCATCCCAATGAGCATGACCAACAGCCTCCTCAAAACATGTGGGCTCAACATCCTCAACTAGTTTCACCATATAAGCATAATGGTGAGCTACATAACCTTCAAAACCAAATCTTTTAACAGGGTATCTTACCCTACTAGACCTGCGTACCATTGGATCACTCAATGGAGTCTTTACATTAACGCGTGCTCTCTGCACACCTGAAGGAAGGCCAAGCTCATCATCCAAGCTCTCTGAGCCACTGGAGTCTCCATCAAGAACTGCATCAATGCCTTCTGACACTTTATTCTTCCCTTTGTCTTTACCTGTAGTGCTACTAGATGCACCCGAAGATGTAGAGATACTACTTAGTCTCCCAGACCAAGGACTACCAAATGATGTCTCTGGTCCACTAAGAGTCAGTGATTCTTGCTTTTCAGCCTATACATGAGTGTCATGATCATCATCATCAACCAATGCATCACCACTAGATGCATACCAACTGCTCATTTCATCAAAGATGACATCCTTGCTCACTCTGAACTTACATGTGACAAGGTTGTAACAGCGATACCCTTTCTGCTTTAAAGAGTATCCAATAAAGACACACTTTGCACATGAACATACGCAATGCAGCCAAACACTTTTAAGTGTGAAACATCAGGCTTCTTACCTGTAAAACATTCTTCAGGGGTCATACCATGAACTGTAGCTGTGGGAGTTCTGTTCATAATATAAACAGCATTATGAATAGCCTCAGACCAAAAATGCTTAGGCGTATTCTTTTCAGCCATCAAGGCGCGTGCAACTTCTACAATATGCATGTTTTTCCTTTCTACAACCCCATTTTGTTGTGGGGTATACCTGCATGTGAACTGTCTCTTTATCCTATGAGGCCTCAGAAAATCACTGAACTCATTTGAGAGGTACTCTCCCCATCCATCTGACCTCAAGCACTTTACTTTCAAGCCTGTTTCTCTTTCAATTGCAGCCTTGAAAGTTCTAAAGTGCTCAAACGCTTCACTCTTTTCCTTCATACAATATACCCACGGCTTTCTAGAACAATCATCAATGAATGTGACAAAGTATGAACTACCTCCAAGAGATACATTTTGTGTAGGCCCCCAAATGACTGTATGCACAACATCAAGGATATTTATGCTTACATCTCTTTCATGTGAAAAGGGTTGTCTTGCCTGCTTACCAAACTGATATGCTTCGCATACCTTATGAAATTCTGCAACTCTAAATGTAGGCAAACCTATAACCAACCCTTTGGACTGCATTAATTTCAGCCTTTGTACATTTGCATGTCCAATGCGTTTGTGCCAAATTTCAATGTTTGCAACAACACCTTTTCCTTTAGCATACATAGCAGCATTCATAGTAGGAATTCCAGCATCTAGAGTAAACATACGTCCAACTCTACTTCCCTTTGCAACTAACCTGCACTTATCATTGAAGTCTTCTACAAAGCAGCCCTTTGCATTAAATCTGACTTGCAGCCCTTGCTCTACCATTTGATCGACTGACACCAAGTTCTTTGTAATAGATGGCACATGTAATACATCTGAAAGTCTTACCATCATGCAAGGACAAGGGAACTTTTCCAATGTGTGAAATTGGGTGGCATGAATCATCATCCGTCTCCACATAACCTGCATTTTGCAAATTCCGCATCTCTCCAAACCATTCTGCATGGCTAGTCATATGATTGGATGCACCTGAATCAACATACCAGACATCATCATGTGTTCCCTTTCCTGTAACAGCATTCAGCATATGCTGCATAACAAACAGACGTTCATTATTGTCTTCATTCTATCGTGAAGACGATGCATAGTTTCCTTGCTGCAATTTACCACTATGGATATCATCTTTCTTAGAATAACATTGGGCTGCAATATGACCTGTTTTGCCACAGTAGTGACACACAATACCAGAGTTGTTAGAACCTCTGTTCTGCCATCCACCTCTTCCTCTAAAGCTCCCCCTGCCTCTAAAGTTACCACGACCACCTGAAACTTGCATATCGTCAAATTGCTAATTCAATCTGTTTTGCTGGTTGTCACTACCACGTCCTGTACCACGGCCTCTTGAAGAGAACCTGCCACGTCCCCTTCCTGAACTGGAGTAGAAAGCTTGGACCTGTTCACCACTTTTTTCAGATGTCTCACTCTGCATATTGATCTCTTCAGTGATCATAAGGGAGACCAACTCATCGAAATCTGGAAATGGCTTTTTGACATATGCGGAAGTTACAAAAGACTTCCAAGCCTTTTCATTGTTAAGTCCACCCAAGGTTGACGACACCAAATCATCATCATCGGGCATTGCATCAATCGCTACCAAGGCATCTGCAATGCTCCTTACCTTCAGTGCATACTCATTGATAGACATCTTCCCTTTCTTCAATGTATTCAACTCTTGCTTGAGTTGAATCTTTCGTGCCTTTGTATTTACAGAAAACATACTTTCAAGTATGGTCCAAGCTACATATGAATTCTCTGCATTTCTAATATGTCCCAATATATTATTGTCAATTACTGCAAACAGGCAATACATGACCTTCTTGTCTTTTGCATTCCATTCCTTTCGTGCCTTTGTCTCTTCTCCAGTTGGAGGATCACTCACCTCCGGCTCCTTTTCTTCACTTGAAACAAACTCGTAGAGGCCTTTTCCAATAAGGAAGTTCGTGACACAGAACTTCCATGAAGGGTAGTTATTCTTGTCAAGCTTCTCAATGATGGGGCTTCCACTGTTCTCTGCTAGTATCATAAAATTAATACCAAACAGCAAGCAAATCTTCTGCAACCCTCGACCTGTAGTGCACAGCAATACACCTGACAGCCTTTTTCACTGTCTGCTTAACAATACATGCAATCTGCAACCAGTTTGCAGATAAACCTTGTGTTTACTCACTGTTAAACACCTTTGAACTTACAGATCTGAAATCTGTAACCTGCGCATCCACTTTTAGTCAATACAGTTGAAGTCATAGTGCACCCTAAAACTGTTGTCCGCAATCTTGCGGCTCTAAAACGGGTCCTGAAACGGCCTCAGATGCCCAAAATAACTGTGGGAAAGCCCTAAAGGGTCAATCTGCAGAATATACAGCGCTCTTCACGCACACCAAATCTCACTGCAATCTGATATTTTTGCTCTGCCCTGCTTCCGGTGCCTCCACAGGCACTATCCAAGAGAAAGAGTGGAAGGATGGGAGAGCTTCTTACTCGTGGCTTGCTTGCTCGAACCTTGCTTCTTCTCCTTCACTTCAACCTTCAAAATCAGCCTCTCTTAGTGGTGCGGATCTGATACCATGTCAAGAATCACGTGGTGGGGGGACTTGCTCGAGATGATGCACCGAACACACACAGAATGCACAAGGAGAAGCTCACTCAAGAGACAAGAAGAGAGATGGAGGACAAAAACGTTTTCTTGCTGATTTCTTCTTCTCTTTTCACACACTTTATAATGTACATAAAATATAGATAAGATACAACATAAAAGGAAAGTGGCCTCCTAAGTCAAACAATGCATAACCGACTACACTAGTCGACTAGCACTATAACTATGCCAGCTGTAAATAGGTGTAACAACCTGAATATAATAAGTAATGAGTCAGTGGCCATGTGAGAGTCATAATGACCACTGACGTGCTAAGTGTAGACATGTGGACCCATCTAACCAGGCGATCCATCATCAATGTCCACATGTGTTGAGCTTGTCATCTCAACAGCTAAGATGTGTCCTACAAGTGGATAGGGGGGGCATGTTACAGCTTAGGTGCAATATGTTCACATGATGAAGGATATACACTTGCCTCCAAATGAACATTTTTCTTAGCAAATCCATTGTAAGTTCTATTTTGAGTTGAATATTGTATGTGAATATATAAATTTTGTTAATGCGCATAGGATAAATAATGGATTATTGGTGGTAAATATCTTTCCATCTATAAGTTCTAAATGGTAGCTTGTGGAGACCCTCATCGACACATTCTATGCAATGCATACATAATTTGCAGATATATTGATCAAACCAGAGGGTCTTTTAGAGAGGATTTTTGCAAATTATGCAAAATATATGATTCCATCAAGATTAGATGTGTATGGACATATTGAGGATTTTCCCTTTCCAAGCCTTGCACCTTTGAACTAGAAGACTCCTTTTATATGTGAGGATCTTGAAAAGAATGCGCTTGTCATAGTTTGTATCCTCACATGTCTTTGTAGCTGATTTTAAAATAATGAATTTACATAGGACAAAGGTTTCATGGCTAAGCACAAAGTTTTCAGAGGAGGATTTGGATAACATTCTAGGACTACTTTGAAAGTCTAGGAAATGTGACTATATTGATGATTTTATATTGTGCAATGCATGCCCTCAATCTTTAATTATATCTTACAATATCTCTCGATAATCTCTTGTTATGGATTTTGATTATAGGAGGTACAAACTTACATATGGTAAGTGGGTTCCTTTAGATTCTAATGTTGATTGTGTTTCAATAAAACTGGAGGTACAAGTAATTGGATAAGAGGCAAAGGAGGTTAATGTAACTTATAACTAGAGTGTAAAGGATGTAAGAGATACCTTGAAGTTTTTAGATAGTACAACTCTTAGGTATAAGTTCAAGATCAATGGTGCTACAATTGGAAGAAGAGCTAAATGCTCTTTCTCTTGCATGAGGTGTTTTCCTCCTAGTATTTTGAGTTCTTAACCATGAATATATATAAACAATCTTGAACTTATTCTTGCTTAGAAAACATTTTTTCCAAAGGAATTATTCAATAGATACACAAGCATTGTATAGAAACACTTAGCAATGAACTTTTAAATTTAATATGATTCTATAAAGAAAAACACATTTAATGTGAGTAAGCTCTAAAACTTTTATTATATTGGGTTACAAAATTGAAGTATGTATGTACAAAGGAAATGTTACTATGGTATAAATGTACACATGGATAAATACAAGGCTAGTCTTTAGCTTCTTTCTTATCTTTAGTTTCTCCTTCCTTTCAACTTTTCTCCTTCTTTGATACAATTTTTTCTTCATCACTTTTACTCATCATAACTAGTTTCCTTACAATAGGTTGTTTCTTTCATTGTCAGAAGATTTTGAATTTCATGGGTACAATCTTATTTTGAGGCTTCAGAGGACTCCGAGATGGATCAAACTTTAAAGGAGAAAGCTTAGGCATTCCTCTCTTTATAGAGGGTATGGTAGTCTTTTTGGTGGTTGACTTGGCCTTTCCTTTGCCCTTTCTTGTTGCCTTTACTTGTCCCTTGGCTTTGCCTTTGGATGTTTTGGGTGGAATAAGGGGGTCAAGGTCCACTAGTATAATTGGCTTATTCAAAATTAACTTAATACACTTCTCTCTTATCCACCACATATATGACTCTGGGGTAATCTTTACAAAGTAACAGAGCATATAACAACTGAGTTGAAATTACAAGAAACTTTTAATCTAAAATAAAAATATAAAAGACACATTCACACAATCTATGTTCAATAACTTTGAATCTATTGTCCTATAAACATTCAAAATGACTCTCCATCTACAACTATGTGAGTCACTTTGTAGTGGGACCTCTTGAAGGAGAAACTTGAAAGGTCCTGAAGTATTAGAAATGTATTCAAAACTAGTGTCCATGTGGGTAGTAACAAGTCTAGCATTGCTATAATTGAAAACTTGTTAGCCTACACTAAAGAACTTACCTACAACAAAACTAGAAAATAAGGGAAAACCAAAAAAATAAGAGAAAATCATAGATGACATATTTTTACCATGCCGTGAATTCTAGAAAGAAAATTCATAAGGATGACCTCTTGAGCAAGAATGTCAATGTAGATTAGACTCCAATATCCTCTATAAAGGAAATATTAGTTAGCAATAAATATGAAAATAAATTGCCAAAATTAAGTATGTATAAGGGATATACAGTTTAACATACAAGAAAAATATATGAAAGTGTGTGACACTAGCAAAGAATTTAAAAATTTATTGAATAGTTAGACTAGGCTTTGAAAATGGAATCCTCATAGAAGGATGGATCCACAATAAATATTTTCTTAGTGATATCATTGCTAAGAGAAGCAATGTATGCCCCGTTGTATAACAGCAAAGCCCAAAATAAGAGAATTAATATGCAATAAACTTTGAAAAAGTCAATAAAAACAAAGAGAGACCTTGTCTCAAAAAACAATAACCATGAAACATGATAGATAAATATCTTTTTTCTCTAACATACTCTTGCTTTTTGGAGATATGCTAAAGTAATCCTCTTTCTCTGCACATGAGAAACGTTTATAGCCATCTGGCAAAATAATTTTCCCATCCTCTCATAGTTAATCGGACTAAGAGACTCACTCTTTCTCTTGTAAATCACATCCTTACTTTCAAACTCCTCTTAAATTTTCTCCTCTAGGATAGTCTCTTCTCTTGAGCTGCACCACTTGTAGGATACGAGTGATTAACATATTCAACAATAGAATTTTTTTCCTCTTTGGATAATTTTTGGGAAACACGCAAGATCTCAAATGATTTATGATCAATTAAATTTGGAGATTTTATTATTTTAAAATCTCTTCTAATTAAAAATTAATCATTTTTTTCTTGATGGTTGAGATTATGAGAGAAGTAAAGAAGCTAGTAGACTTGGAGGAAGCACTTGTCGATCTAGCATGGAGAGCAACTATACAAGTTGAGCATGTCAGCATGATGAAGAATGGCACATGGAAGCTAGTTGATTATCCAAAAAAGAGGAAGATTATTAGCACACCAAGTGGGTCTGGAAGATAAAGTAAAAGGTTGATGGTAGCTTAGAAAAGTACAAAGCTAGATTAGTTGCTCATGGATTTTCATAGATTGAAGGATTTGATTTTCAAGAATCAAATCCATTCACTCCAATTGCCACAATGACCACTATTCTGTAGTACTTGCAAGAAGTGGCCAATTTACCAAATGAATGTTAAATCAACATTCTTGAATGTGATGATATTAAGGAAGAGATGTACATGGTTTAGCCATTGAGGTTTAAGGCCCCCCATTCTAAGAACAAGTTTTGTACTTAAAAAGGCATTCTTTTCAGGCTTAACCTTCAATAGATGTACCTCAAATGGTAACTTGTATGCTTATAGGGATGTTCAAAAAGTTTGTAGTAGTCATTGTCCTATATGTGGATGACCTTCTTATTACATGTGACTATGAAGAAATGATCCATTAGAATTGAAAGGTTTTGATATGTGAGTTTGAAATGATAGACTTGTCTTATATGTAGGTGACCTTATTATAGGTGAGTATGGAAAAATGATCCATAAAAATTGAAAGGATTTGAGTCCAATTTTGAAATAACAAACTTGGGCTTGTTTTACAATATTGTTTGGGGATTAACATCTAGCAAAAACCTACTGGCAAAATGTAATATTCTGCAATGAAATATTGAAGATCTTAAATCTCGTGCAAAAGCGGTGCAAAGTAATCTCCCGCAATGGAAAAACCTTGTGCTAAGTGCTCCCTCCGCGTGCATCATCAAACTCCAGTCCGCGTTGTGCATAAGAGACAGTGGCTAAAGACCCGTAGTTCCACGCGGGAACACCCCTCCAAGGGGAAAAGGATAATGGATAAATTTTTACCAATTTTGTTTATTAAAACTCCCCTCCCCTTCAGCCGTTGCATGGTGAGGAGAGAGAGTATGAGTAATAGAAGGAGCTTGAGTGGTGGAGGAGCATGGGGAGGGGAACATGTTGCCCGCCACTTGTGTGGCTACCCCCCCTTCCACACTATATATGACCCCCCCTCCCCAAGCTTGCGCGGAGAGAGGAGGAGGACTGGACCGTGTTGCTGCTGCCCGCCATGGAGATCATGCTACCCGCCATGCTGCCACGCCGCCTGGGAGCCTGCTGCCATCACCACGCTGCTGCCGCCTCCACCTTCCCCATTATTATCAACATCATAATCATCATCGTCGTCATCTTCACCTCCATCCTCATCATCTTCCCAATCATTTTCTCTCTCCATGTCATCAGCCTGTGATAGAAGCTTAGAAGCTTCTATTAGAAGCTTCCATTAAGGTTTCCATCGGCCTTATTCACCCGTGCCTTCCCCATTTTTTTAAAAAACTGTGACGGCAAGGCCTGTGTCCTGTGCGGAAGAGGAGACCTCGAACTGAGAGACTTCGAAACGTGTGAGTAAACCAAGGGGGTTTGAGTAGCTCACATGAAAATCATAAAGGTATGATTAGATTGCATATGACGATCACTTCAAAGTGCTAGGTAGGGTTAAGTTACGTTAAAATTCTGCCTAGTATCGCACTTGGGTTGCTGATTTAATACTTCCAATCTTAAAGGTCCTACCCACATTCACGGAATGTTAGGGTTAACTAAACGCCCACGCAAGAATGATCTAGGGTTCTCACCCTAAGGATCAATTGACCAAATACTAGACTTCTGTATGACCTAGGCCCAAAGTATTATCGACCTAGTAGGGTTAGGGATTCGATTGGGTCAAGGGGACTCCCAAACCCTACATCTTGACCAAAGGTATTCGTGACCAAGGAATACCGTGTGATGGGAGAAATAATCCCACAAGTTAGGTGTGACACCTATCTCGTGCAACAAGTTGCAATGTCCCATGGTTTTGTGTCTAATTCACAAAATAGTATTGCCACTCCTTAGAACAAGGTTGGCGAGTTCTAAGTACAAGTCTAATTTTCTAGAGGATGAGTAGTCATCCTACTACATCACCCTTCCTTGGGGCTGATTTGCCAAGTTAGGGTAATTATGAATTGCCTAGCAGGCAATTGACCAATCAAGTGAGGACAACGGGTTGTCCAGGATTTATTAACCTTAATATAAGAAAACCTAAGGAATTGACAATTTGGGTCAACAAGGTATAAACCCTAACCCAGGGATAAAGGGTAAACAAGCAACTCAGCTTATGAAACCCTTGGGACCTTGCCAAGTCGCGATTGATCCTGGATTGAATGCTGGATGAATTCGGAGAGAAGGATTCAAACCTTAGCAGTTGGCCGTATAAACGACCAGTGAAGTGCTTGTGTTTGTACTCTTAGAAGCACTATTTGTACTCTTTGATCAAGGAACTAATGCTGAAAAAATAACTAATGCTTCAGGTTGAAAGCTTGGAGGGAGAGGTAGCATCAGTTACCTCCGACTATCTGCCTAACCCTATCCAAGGGGGTTGTTAGTCGTGCCGGGTACATGGACCGAACCCTCTGCGAGAGGTCTCTCCATGGGTGCTACTTGGAGCAGGAGGACGCCTGGGTGCTAGCGGGGGCTCTGGCTGTAAATCCCTTGCCTCTGGATCCTACAAAAGAGGCCAACATGACTTGAGATGGGATCTCGAGGCCCGCATACTAGTCAACGGGCGAAACTTGGAATAGCAATCCCAGAGGATTGCTGGAATAGCCTTCAGGCAAATTTTGTGATATATTTCAAAGACTGATAAATAAAGATCAAATGTTAAAAAGGAACTTGCTTGGCATTATTTTTCTATGTCAGTGCCTAAGTTACGTGAAGGAACCCGTGATTAATTGGTTAATTAAAGAAGCTGTTTTTGCTTGTCAAACTAAATGTGGTAGGTAATTAGATAACTAAAGCAACCCAAGGAAAGTGCGGCGGATGTGACCCTGGGTCCGTCCTACGGAAGGGTGGTCCCGGTTGGCTAGGAACTTTTCTCAAAGGAATTGACAGAAAGTAAACGATGACCTAGAATCTTTAGAGCTAGAGTCCCGATTTGTGCTATTTTAGGGGAATGGAATGGGACTATGCCTTACGGGCAGAGAGGTTGAGCTTCGCATCCCTCTCGTTTTCCATTCTCCTTGAACCAAGTGCAGTATAAATCCGCTTGAATCCTGACGTTTCTGCGCAAAGTAGTTCGTTTGGGGCTCGATGCTAGTTACCTCCTAGGAACTTGACCATTAGGGAAACATTGATTCACGTAAGTCCTAAGTGGGAACGGCCAGAATGCTTCCGCTTCAAGGCAGACTCGGGAAGACCTAGATCGCAAAACCCATGACATTCCTTGGCAGTGTCGGGCGGCGCTTTCTGGACTCTCTTCCCGATGGGCTGCTTAGATGTGTCCTACAAGCAAACAGGGGGACACGTTACACAAAATCTTTATCTCTTAGAAGAAATATGCATGGGAGATCTTGAAAGAATTTGGCATGATTGGTTCAAGGAGATAGCTACATCTATGGAGATCAATGTGAAGTTATCCATTTAAGATACATTAGCATTAGGAGATAGTGGAAGGTACAAGTGGTTGGTCAATAGTCTCATATATTTGTGCAACACCAGGTCATAGATTAGTAATGCTATTAGTTTTTTGAACATATTTTCAAACAAACCATGAGAATATGGTTAGAAAGCTAGGGTATGGGTTCTTAGAGACTTAAAGGAAACTCTTAACTATGGTATCCACACAATTCAAGAAGTTCTCTTGTGGTGGGGAATTGTAACTCAGATTGGATAGGTGAAATGATTACAAGAAATCAATCTCTGGATATTGCTTCTCAATGGGCTTATGAATCTTCTCTTGGATTAGTAAGAAGCAAACAACAATAATGACATCACCTTTTGCTAAAACATAGTACAAAATAGCTTATTTTATTGCATGTGAAATAGTGTGGTTAAGGAGAATCCTATGGCATATGCTGATCCAACAATCAAATAATCTTTAAAGAGAAAGAAGAAATAAATTTCCAACTGGTTGTAGACCAACAACCAAGAATTATAAGGGAAAGTTAGTTGACTAGGGAAGGTTCATAATATGGTGGGATAATCTTACCACACTACCTTGCTAGGCTATAAGAAAAAGATCACTCTAAAGCCATCATCGATATATCTTTCACACGTAGACAAATTTCTTCTAGCTAGCCTTAAGTTCTTCCCCTATTATCTATGTGGATCACCATTTAAGCTTCATAATGGAGGCAAAAAAGTGGACAAAGCCATATTTGTATAAGTTTGTTTAGAATTAACTAAGTTTTTGGTATTCTCATATTTGTTATGTATTCTCTACTCCTTGCCCATATTCTATTCATTGCTCTGTGTATTTTTATGGACGCACCCAAATGAAAGAAAAACAAAAATCATAGAATCCTAGTGGATCTTGTTAGTCATCAAGGGTGAATAAGATACATAGAAACAATTGTACATCTTGTTTAGATTGCACCACCTAAATGGGATATCACATTCTTAGTGGATCATAAAAAGATATCAAACAAAAAACGTAACAATGAATGCTCTCTAGGCAATGTCATGCGAATGGGTCATGATCATGATGTTCACATAATATGTAAGAAGCTAGGAATAACAAATTAGTGTTAATAATATTGATATTATGCCATGTCACACTGACATTGGTATAAAAGGAGAGAAGATGTAATTTTTCACATCTTTTTGACATATTAATACAATTACAATCTTTCTCTCCCTTCTTGCTCACAGATTTTATGGTTTCCCCTTCTTTCGTATCTTTCTCTCTCTAAATCTAGTCTTTCTCTCTCCTCGTCACTCTTCTTCTCTCTCTTCCTACAATCTTTCTCTCTCTTCTGCAGTCTTCTCTCTCCTCTTTCTCTCTCCCTAGTTCTCTCTCTGACAAGTGGTATCAGAGCTTGAGTCTTTGATCCATTCTTTTCTTCCATTTTCAGTCCCATTTTCCTATTTCAAATCAATTTCAGACAAAAGTGGTACAAGACAGTGACTAGTGGAGTGCTGCAGGACATCTACAGTTAGTAAGAGACTACATCTGGAAATATCCAAGGTCAAAATGGCGGATAATGGCTTAAATGGCTGGACGTCATCAAATTTCATGCAAAAATGGAGGTAACTAGGGTAAAGGATGGTTAACCGGGCTTAGTTAGAGACTAAACTACAGTTACTTTTCAAAAGAGGTCTTCCTTTCCTCTTTCTTCAAGCTCTGCCCAAGCTTCCATGGAGCTTGCTGGCTGAGATCTCTTCTTTACTCACTGATCCTTGCTCTCCATCAACAATGGCCTGCATAATGGCACTCTAGACATCAAATGCAATAGGTGGAGCATCATTTTATAGCCTGTAGGAACTACCACGTGGACTGGACAGCAACCCAAAATTTGTGCTGATTTTTCCAAACATGTTCTTCATCTCTCCTCAGTCAATCTTCAGCTATGGTGCTTCTAAATGATCCTTGGCAGTGATTTCTTCAATTTCTTGGTGTGTTTACTCCAAAATAGGGCTATATTCCTCATCCTTTCACTCTCTTGAAACCCTACATGAACAGTCCATGGGCAGCCATGAAAGCTTCAGCCCAAGCTTTCATGTCTTAACAATTTCTTGAAGATTCTTCATCCTTTTAGCCCGTGGAATCATCTTAGCAAGGATTCTTCAACAAATTGCAAGGATTAAGCACGAAATGGTTAAAGATTAAAGATCAAGAGCTTCTATGGAGCAAAAATTTGGGGGAAACGGGTTTAATGCTTCAATTTCAAGCATTTGCGGCTCCAAGATTGTTCCTAAGTACCGGATAAACAAGCCTTATGGATTATTTTATCAACATTGGACAACCAGGGGCTCTATCAAGCATATGAGATTGATCAAGTCATCGTTAGCCATGTCAAAGGTACTCTTCTTCAATTCTTAATCTCTCTCATTAATCCAATTGCTGAGCTTAATCCATTTGATTGAGAGATTAAAGAATTGAACATTATTCATCAAATTCTCAGTCAACCTTTGCTTGAATCCATCTATTCATGAATGCAATGCTTGCTTTATGCATATTAGTTCCAATCAGTGAATTAGAGGCTTCAATCTGAAATTTCAGCATAATACTTGAATCCTATTGATTGAATCCATTGATTGATGAATTTGTTTACTCTTATCTGATTGATTGGCTAAATTTCTTTTGTGCAAGTTGAAATATTGTAAAAGGGTAAGTATTAGCAATCAGTGAGTCACTGAATCACATCGGTAAAACCCTTCTCTTATCCCAATTTTTCAAAATCTCATTCAATTGCATCTCATGAAAGGTTGAATGAATATTTCAGAAATGCATATCATGCTGATTTCTTAGAACACTAGCCTTTGCCATGTTGATATTCCCACCAAGGAAAAAGGTGGATGCCGGGGGAGATAGTGGGACAAAAGAGAGGTGACCCTCCCTCACTATCGAAGATCCCGAAGGGGTGCAACCAACCAACCCAGGGGGAACTTTGCCCACCTCCCGGTGATTCGGAGCCCGTGTAGGGAGCCTGTCATGCCGTTTTATCCCTCACATAGGTACAACGAGTGGAGGATTGAAGATTGAAGACTTTCCAAGGACTCAAGTACCTACAGGACCAAAACAGGGTAAAACAAGGAATTTATAGGTCACTTACAGGGTATTTACAGGTGGTTACAGGTACATCATTTATTACTGAAGCACTAATGCAGGTACTACAGGGTACCCAGAGGTCCTATATACCCTTTTGTAGGGTTTGGTAGCCATTTGGGGTTACTATCTTGCATCACAGGGTCAAAACAGGGCACTTACAGGTCTAGACAGGGTGCAGGAATGGACAGTTCAGACTCTGAAATCCAGCTACAGAATTTTCTGTCCTAAACCTGTTATAGCATGCTATAGCTCATCTCGAAGAGGGCATTCTTAGCTTTGATTCGCACAAAAAAGTTATGAAATCGGAGTTTCTTAGCCAAAGTTATAGCCGTCTTTCTGACAGGGGTACTGCAAGACTGCACTAATATGGCAGGACATAAAGGCAAAAATAAGGTCCAGGAAGATTATGCTCAGCAAATCAGGGATTCCATGATGGATAGTACACTTCAAGAGAACCCTGAAGAGCTTCAACAACAAGGAGAAGTCACTATACTCAATAATACTTTGTGTGCCCATGAACAAAGACATAGGGAACGACATGAGTCCATCTTGTAAAAAATGGAGCAAATGGTTCTATCTACTGATCAGACCAAGGCTTCTATTGATAAGTTGGTGGAATCCAATGAATAACTCATGGCACAAATCTCTAAATTTATGCAGTTGCAAATGGCATCAAGAGAAGTTAATGAGAGGCTTGTTCAAACAGTGGCCCTTCAGCCCCACTTCAGCCATCTAACCAAAATGGTCATGGAAATGGGATTATTGGAAGAAGAGGCATTCCAAATAGTCAATATGAAGTAGAAGAAGCTTCACAAAGGCATGATGACTATTTGATCAGTTTGAATGGGGCCAATACTCAAGCTTTTGGATTGCATACTCAAAATTCCAGGGGTACTCTACCAACATGAAGATTACATAGTAATTCTCAGCCACCTGTTGGAAAATTCCTGTCTCAATTTGGAGGCTCTGTACTTAGTAATCCTGATCAGCTAATTTTGGGACAGCAACCCTTTCATGAAAGGGAGTTTAAGGATAAAATTGTTTTAGCCAAATTTAATGGCCAGTCATCTTCACCATCAGACTTAGAGGAATGGACCTCTAAGATGGAGTCCTACTTTGATATATACCCTAAAACTAATGATATAAAGATTCACTTTGCTTCCTTGCATCTAGAAGGATTTGCCCATACTTGGTGGAGGTATATCAAGAAAGAGAATATACTTGTAGAGAATTGGGAAGCTTTCAAGGCACTTATGGCTGAAGTCTTTGTTTCGCCTCTTGAGAAAGAGAAGCTAGCACGGAGATGGTATGGTTTGGAACAAAGGGGCCTAAGTGTAAGAGAGTATACAAACCAATTCCTTAACTTGACCATGTATGTGGAAAGCATCAGTGATGAGGCTAAGCTTCACAAATTTATGTATGGTTTGGAGCCATCTTTGTCAGCTGATGTTATGGCGCAAAATCCTACTTCACTTTTTAAGGCTATTGAGCTTGCGGAGCGCTATGGAAGAAAGTATAGGAAAGAATCTTCATTTCAGCCTAGTTATGGACAGCCAAGGACTGTTTTAAAGCAGGGACAAGTTGGTAACACTTATGGTAGCAATCATGTGCCTAATGGGAGCTTACGGGTACCAACTTATCCTCCATTTAATGCTTCTAGGCTTCAAAGTAATTTCAGGACAGTAAATAGTCCAAAAGTTGAATTCAAATAAGGGGACAACAAGCCTAAGTCCATTTCAGCTAATACAAATCCCAAATCTATTCCCATGTATCTTTACAAGGAAAGGAAGGACAAGGGCTTATGTTTCAAGTGTGGAGAAAATTATACACCTGATCATGCTTCAAAGTGTGTATACAAAAATGTCAAGCCTAAGCTTCAGAGTATGCTAGTTTTTGAGGACTTTGAAGATGACATAGATGAAGCTAATGCAGTGGCAATTAATGCTGAAAATGAAGATCTTAAGGAGGAAGTTGGACAGGAGTACTTTTATGATCCAGCCAAGTCTTTTCCTTTTGATCCAGGTGGAGATGTTCCGTTTGACCCTGGGGGATCTTGTGATGAGTCGCTTGCTGCCACTAATTGTTTTATCTCTATGGATGCTTGGACAGGATCTAAGAGCCCTAATACACTTCGTATGAAGGGAAGCATATGTGGAAAGCCAGTGTTCATCCTGATAGATAGTGGCAATACTCATAGTTTTGTCAATAAGTCCATCATGGACAAGTTAAATTGTGTTCCCACAGACTTACAGCAGCCCATTAGAGTACAAGTGGCTAATGGTGAAGAAGAAATCAACACACAGATTTCCCCATAGGTTTCTTTGCAGTTGGCTGAAAATTTTGAAGCCAAAGTAAACCTGATCACTCTGGAAATGGGGCCTATAGATATTGTACTTGGTTGTGATTGGTTGATGACATTAGGCAGGATCACTATGGATTTCTCACAGCTATATATGGAGTTTATCTCTAATGGACAGCTTATCCATTTATAGGGAATTCCTAGTAGATCTGATTTTCAGCTTATCACCATTCAACAACTCAAAAGAGAGTACAAGAAGCGCTCACAAATATTTGTTTTGCATTTGAACAAAGAAACACAAGATCAACCCAATAATTCAGCAAACCATCTAGCCTTGACAGCTCTTCTTGAGAAGTATAGAGATTTATTTGAAGTACCTACTTCATTGCCTCCTAAGAGAGTGGTGGATCACCCCATTGATTTGGAGCCCAACTCAAAGACAATCAATAAGCCACCTTACAGATTATCAAAGTGTGAACGAGAGGAAGTAGCCAAGTAAATCAAAGAACTTCTTGAAATGGGATTCATTGAACGAAGTTCTTCACCTTATGCATCTCCAATCCTGTTAGTCAAAAAGAAAGATGGATCTTTCAGAATGTGCATTGACTACAGGGATCTCAATAAGATAACAGTGAAGAACAGGTATCCTATACCCAGGATTGATGATTTGCTTGATGAGCTTAAGGGGGCTCGATTCTTCACGAAGATTGATTTGAGATCAGGGTATCATCAGATTCGCATGCGAGAGGGTGATGAAGTCAAGACTGCTTTCAGGATTGATCGTGGGCTCTATCATTTCTTGGTGATGCCATTTGGGCTTACAAACGCTCCAGCTACCTTTCAAAGCCTGATGAATAAGATCCTGCAACCTTTCCTCTTTCAGTTTGTCTTGGTGTTCTTTGATGACATTTTGATCTATAGCAAGACTTTACAGGATCACTTGACACATATGAGGAGGGTTTTTGATGTATTGAGACATCATAGGCTTTTTGCTAAGGAGAAGAAGTGCTCTTTCATGCAAACTGAAGTGGAATACTTGGGACATGTAGTGAGTGAAAAAGGAATACAGGCTGATCCCAAGAAGGTGCAATGCATAAGAGATTGGCCAACGCCTACTACTACTACCTCTCTTAGAGGATTCCTTGGTCTATCTTCATTCTATCGCCGATTTATAAAGCATTATGCGGCAATTGCAACTCCTTTGACTGACACGTTGAAGAAGGAGGCTTTCTTTTGGGATGCTCTTGCAAATAGCAGCTTCAACCAGTTAAAGGAACTTCTTACTTCTGCTCCTATCTTAGTATGCTCGGATTTCTCCAAAGAGTTTACTATACAGTGTGATGCTAGTGGCCATGGCATTGGGGCTGTTTTGCTTCAGGAGCATGGAGTAATTGCATTTGAGAGCCGTAAGCTTACAGATAAGGAGATAGCCATGAATATTTATGACCAGGAGATGTTGGCTATCCTGCATGAAATCAAGAAGTGGCACCATTACTTATATGGCAGCCGATTCAGAGTACATAGTGATCACCGAGTACTCAAGTATTTCCTTACTCAGTCAAATCTCACTCCAAAGTAACGTCGCTGGGTAGCTACATTACAGAATTATGATTTTGACATCACTCATACAAGGGGTAAAGATAACATAGTGGATGATTCTCTTTCTCGTATGTGGGCCTGCAAAGTGTCAACTATGACAGAATTACATAATGACTAGATTGAAGAACTACAGGAGGCCTATCTTTTAGATGAGGAATTCAGCCAAATCTTTCAGAAATTATAGCAAGGTCTTATGGAAGAAAACTAGCATTACCAGCTTAAAAATGGTCTTATTTGGTGGAAAAGCAAGATTGTTATTCCCTCTACTTCTTCTTTTAAGCGGAAAATTATGGAGGAGTTACATTCTTCGCCTTTAGCTGGTGGACACTTGGGAGTTTTCAAGACTTATGACAGGATCAGCCAAAGCTTTTATTGGAAAGGACTGTGGAAAGATGTCAAGGACTTCGTTATGAAGTGTATGCCTTGTCAGCAAAATAAGGATAGCACCCATAAGCCAGGAGGTTTGTTACAGCCATTGCCTATTCCTACGGGTAAATGGACTCATATTACTATGGATTTCATTACTGGCTTACCTACTACTAAGAAGGGGTGGAATAGTATTTATGTGGTGGTTGACAGACTCACCAAAGCAGCTCATTTTATCCCAACAAAGATTCAGTTTACTATTTCTCAAGTGGCCAACTAGTTTATGGAGCATATTTTTAGACTACATGGATTACCGTAGGTGATTGTCCATGATAGGGACTCAAAGTTTATGAGTAACTTTTGACAGGCGGTATTTACATCTATGGGCACTAACTTGGCTCCATCAACGGCTTATCATCCCCAAACTGATGGACAGACAGAGAGAGTTAATAAATAGTTGGAGAGTTATCTTCGCCATTTTTGCTATTATGTCCAAACTTCATGGGATTCTTGGTTACACCTGGCTGAGTTTGCTTACAACAATTCCACTCATGCGAGCATAGGAGTTTCACACTTTGAGGCTTTATATGGTTACAAGGTGCCCTTACCCACAGTCATCTTTAATGAAAAGATCAATCCTCATGGGAAGGAGGAGTTGGAAAGAATGCAGACCCTTCTTCAGCAAATGCAAGGTGAATCTAAGGAAGGCTCAAGATCAAATGAAGATGTATGCTGATGAGAAGAGGAGGCCTTTAGAGTTCCAAGAAGGAGAGTTGGTTTTGTTGAAGGTGCCCAAATCCAAGTACTCTACGTTAAAAGATGGATCGAGTAATAAGCTTGCCCACAGGTTTTATGGCCCTTACAGGATCCTTAAGCGAATTGGAGATTTGGCATACAAACTAGAGCTTCCCTCTTCTACAAAGATTCATAACGTCTTCCATGTTAGTTAGCTCAAGCCCTATTATGGTGATCCAGTGAATATAGTTGATGAGCTGCCACCTATTGATGAAGATGGTCTTATTCAGTACATCCCAGAGGCGGTTATAGGTCAACGTGAAAAGAAGCTTTGATGGCGTTCTATTGTGGAATATTTGATCAAATGGAGAGGTTTACCATCTGAAGAGGCTTCTTGGAGACCTGATTCTATATTGGATGAGTATCCATACTTGAGGGAGACATTGGTGGCTGAAGCCTATTGCTTATGGAGCTAGTAATGATGCAGATTGGTTCAGGACAGCACGCTGTTTTAGAACAGTTTTTATCGTACCTAATTTTCAAAATTAAGCTATCTATATGGGCTTAAAGTACTCTTCAAGAGCTTCGTTTTGATATATGGTACATCTCATTTGGACACTTCTATCAAAAGTTATGGCAAATTTGGTTCAGCAGGGACTATTTACTCAACAAGCTGTCTACTTTGTTCTGGGATTATTTGTTGAAGACTTTATGGCTCCATTTGCTTCTGAAGTATTTCAAATCATGTATATAGCTGGGGCTTACTTCCATTCTTCAAATTCGGCTCATGTAGTAGTCATTTTTCATTCATTTCCCATTTGTAAAGCTGTAAAATAGAGTAGTACTCTGTTCTATCCATCTTCTTTCTAGTCATTTCTAGGTTTGTTTTTTAGGACGAAAACTTTTGGGAAGGGATGGATTGTAAGAAGCTGGGAATACAAATTAGTGTTAATAATATTGATATTATTCCATGTCACACTGACATTGGTATAAAAGGAGAGAAGATGTAATTTTTCACATCTTTTTGACATATTAATACAATTACAATCTTTCTCTCCCTTCTTGCTCACAGCTTCTATAGCTTCCCCTTCTTTTCTGTCTTTCTCTCTCTAATCTAGTCTTTCTCTCTCCTTATCACTCTTCTTCTCTCTCTTCCTGCAGTCTTTCTCTCTCTTCTGTAGTCTTCTCTCTCCTCTTTCTCTCTCCCTAGTTCTCTCTCTAACATAATCTTTGATGCTATAACTAAGGATTCAAAGGCTTATGATTAAGCAATTGGTTGGGCTTGAGACCTTAGATTGGGAGTTCATTAGGCTAATTTTAAGACCAAATGGACCTTGTAAGAATTTTGGTAAATTATTAATCACATCCTCACTAAATAAAAATAGGAGAAGAAGGACACCTTATTAGTTTCTTGTTTTCTTGTAATTTTAGGGCCATATTAGCATTAAATAATGGTGTCAAGTCTCTCTCTTTTCTCTTTTCCCTTTAGTTTTGTGTTTAATAATCTCAATACCAAAGATTTCGAGTAAGACCTTGAAAATTATGTCTCATTTTTCAAGAAATTTAATTGGGACCTCTAAATGTCATTTTTTCAAGGTCTTAATATGTTTTATTTTTGGATTTAAATTTTTTAATATTTTTAATTTTCTAGATTTTACATCTTTTCTTGTTTTATTTATTGTTTATCTTTTTCCTTCTCTTTCTCCTCTTGACATTTCTCTTTCTTTGTGTTTGTTCCACAAAAGAAGTCCACCTTAAAGAACTTGTAAGATACCACGTGAGTTCAAATGAAAGGATATTTCATTTGGTAAAATTTATAGGATTATATTTATAAAAGGGATTTTTAAATTATAATTTAAAAAAACTTGTAAGTTTAGTTAGTTAAAGGGGCTATTTAATGGCCATATAACATATTTAAAAATGGTATTTTTAAATATCCTTTGAATGAACATTATATAAATGATTTTTTACACATCATTGGTAGAAGCTCGGGGTATGATTTCGATTTGTATTGTTAAATGTTTTAGAAGTCTTACGCTCTTTATGTATTCATATGCTCTATTGGAAGAAGCAACTTCTACCAATCTAATTGGAACATGCAAGAAGGTTGACAAGATAATTGGAATGTAAAGTTTGTTATGGTTTAAAAAGTCATTTTCATTATTATATGCCTTTTCCTTTGTTTTCTTTCTTTCTCAATATTTCTCTTGTTCTTTTTATGTATTTTTGTGATCTATTGGAAGATGCTTGCCATGTACTGCATCTTAGAAAAGAGTGGGCCACCACAACTGGGAGTGTAGCACCTTATGGGCTATCGTGTCTCAAGTGGTGTCCTCATGTGATTCCTCTATGTGCCTCTATGAGTACGTCATGCATTTCATGCTCACACATGCATTTGCGCAACAACCCATCTTGCCCCAACCTATAGAGTTGGCCTACTATCAATTGATAGGGTTGGATCTTCATGATAAGTCACCTAAGTCGATCCTTTTTTATTGGTCATTTAGGTAGTCCATGCTCAAGCACTTAGACTATGTCATCTTCCCAATACGGCATCATGTCAGCTCTAAACAAATCTCTTTCGTTGGATAAAAGCTAAATAGATGCGTGTCTAGCAGTTCGTCTACAATGCCTTGTCCAACAGCTTCTCCTATGGGGATGCAGATTGAAAAAAGTAAGAAAGTTGTGAAGATAATTGAGATACAAATGATAAGAAATTGAAAATACTATTTTATTATCATAGGTTTTTTTATTTCTTATTATTATATTTTTTTAAATGTATTCACATGCTCTATTGGAAAAATCTTGGCATGCCAATTTGATTGGAAGAACCAATGAATTTGTCAAGATAATTGAAATGCTAAAGCATTTTTTGTTTATGTTTTCACTTGCATTAGTTTAAGAAGTCACTCATAACCATATATTTTAACATTTTAGATATCTACCTCTCTTTTTATTTGAAGATACATGGATGAAGCTCTAATGAAAAACAAGAGTCGCTTTCATATTGTTGTGAAAGAAGAATATTCCACATGGAGAGGAAAGAACTTGAAGACTCTATTGATGAGGTTGAAGCAAGAAGGTTGTGAGATAAATGCAAGAAGAACATTGATATGTTAGTAAATAGAGGGTTATATCCAACAGATCCATTAACAGGTCAACGACCCATATTTTAGGCTCTTCATGACACAATAAGATTTACTGAAGTTAGAGAGGATAGCTTTTGGGGTATTGTAATTATTTGCAATCTCAACATGTAAGTGAGGTTCACAATATGAAGTAATTTCTTTAGCACAACCATGTTTCTAATAAGGTAAACTATGGACAATGAGCTGATTGACTGAGATAGACACATAGTTAAAACTAATAGAGGAGGAAATGTAGAAGCTCAAGGAGGATAATAAATCAAAAAAGGATCAAGTGGCTTAATTGAAAGGCTCACCAAATTTAGTTGGTTTCAAGTCCAAACAAAGGAAATTTGAAAGTCTTGACAATTTAGCATCAAAGGGTGGGGGCTTCAAGTGAAGGATAAAAAAGAATATAGTAGATATTGACTTCAATAATTCTTATTTTAAGAAGTGAATAGCATGTCAAAATAGAGAGAAAAATATTGATTCGTTAAGAGATCCAACTTCTAGCTTTCTATAAGAAGACAAGATACAAAGAAATTGGCAAAGTGGTGGTGAAGAACCTTCATTAATACCGTCAAAGCAGTTTTGCTTTTCCTAGATCATACATGCAAAAGAGAGGCAAAAGCAAAACTTAGCAATCACAAAGGTTCTAGGTAACTACTACAAGCACATTAAACATTCAATGCATTTTACAAAGAAAAATAAAAAAGATATGTTGGTTTTTCAATTCTACTGATTTTATTTATATATGGGGGGATCTTAGGAGTGTATAGGTCCCAATGGTATGTGCTTATAATATAACTCTAGAGAATAAAGAGGAGAGAATCCTCTATGTATTAAAAGTAGATGAGGCACAAATACTAAAATACCAAAATATGGAATGTACAAGCATTACGATCATGAATAGGCAATAGATTTTTCATCATAGGGCAAGGCTTAAAGCACTCACTCTAATAGTGATATATGGTGGATAGGTGTAACATAAGTGCCCAATGAGAGCCATGTGAGACCTTGACATGGATTTTCAATTACACAAAGGTCCTAGGCATTGTAGAGTCACAAGATTAAGAAAAGCTACTTGAGATAGAAGGCATTGGGCCATTCAAAGTAGAATGTCATTTAAACATTGATTTAGTAGCCCTAAAATTAATGGTTGGGATTTTTGGTGGAGCAATAATGGCATTTCTATGCTTGTATCATATAGATAGAATGACCTCCTGGGTTGGTCTAATACAAGAAGCCTAGGAGTTGCCCATCAAGGGATAAAGTGAATAGTGAAGCGATGACCTTGAATAGTTGAAGAAGGAAAACATGTGCAATCCAAGAATAACACAATCCAAATTGGGAGGCTATCCTTCAAATTCCATTGGAAAGAGTATATATTTATACATTATATGCAGAGATCCGTATTCTTGATAAGCTCTTAAGTTTGCATTTAAGTTATGCTGACTCTATCAATCCCACATCACTATCAAACACTTGTATCAAGAAGTGTGAAGAACTCCTTTCAAGAATGGGCTTTTATGAGGGCCATGTGAAACTTCAAAAGGATCCATAACAATCTAAAAAATTGAGTAATGTATTGGTTTTTGCCATATCAATAGGAGGGGTAAAGGCCACATGATTTCTCTCCAACTTTCATAATGTCCAAAAACATTTGTTTGCATATACAACTAATGTGGCGAATGATACCCTTGTAGGAAAATGGTCATATGAATATTTGGATATAGCTCAATAACTTCATACAACTATTGAGAAAAAGTAAGAACATTGCAAGATATTATTGAAATTTTAGGAAGGCTATAAAAGGTCTGGTTGAAGCAATGGTAAAAGATTGGGCAAAAAAGGACATCATATTCTAGTTGGAAAGTATGATTTTTTACTACTTTATCTAATAAGAATATTTTTTGTGTTCCTAATTAGTTTCTTTTCTTGTGCATCACATTTTGTTTAGATATGAAACATATTTTGTTGACAATTGTATGCCATTCTCAATATGGAATATGCAAGGCATGGAGATGTCCCACGATCAAGGATATTCTACTTTAAAACCACAAGATGCAATGATGGGACAAGAAAAGAAAAATTGCTTTGCAAAATGGTCAACACTTTTTTTAGAAAGTAGCTCCATCGTGTGAAATCAATTGATGCTACACAATAAACTAAAGAAACCACATAGGACCCAAATCTTACTCAAGATGGAGCTTCTCATTATTATAATAATTCTGTATAAGGCATGATTCTAATCACATTATTTGTACAGATGTCACTCAAGGAACATTTTATATTGACAGTCAAGGTTTTCTAATATGTACAATTTTATTCTTTTGCAATGCTTAGAGGTCAACCATCTTCTTTTGTTGCTTTCTACTTCCCTATGTTTTTCTTTACCTTTAGGCAAGTATGTACTTGTCATGTTCTATAGGAGGTATCTTTGCCTCTTGTAGCCTTGCAATGTTGGGTTCTTTAAGGGATTAATTGCTAAGGCATAAGCACTTTATCACAAGAAGTATTTGTTTATTTAGCCTTTGTGACCTAGAGCATAGCCAAAATACTTAATTGCAACATACTTCTCCATCAATATGTCATTTTCTCTATTTGCAGAGACATGGGAATACCCTAAATACTTTGACAAATCCTTGAGAACAAATATTGGCATTGTTGGCTCATCAGAATACTTCATGTGGTAAATCTTCACAATGCTTGGATTGAGCTTGGATAGGTAATGTGCAAGGGTATAATCCTACCCAAATGTGGTCCTTATGCCACCAGAATGGGCCAGGAATACCTATTTAAAAAGTGAAAAATGAGTATTTGAGAATGGTCTATTCAAGCACTTAAAGAAATGGCAAGAGAAAAACAAAAGTAGAGCTCACATTTTCATGATTCTCTTCCTTTTCAACGTTGTCTTTTATCCATAGATTAATGGAAGCTCCTAGCTAGTGACCTTCCTCTCCACCTCATTTCCCATATGTTCGATATCAATTCTTCGTTGAGTCTCCAAAAACTCCTCTTCAATGTGAGAAGTGTGTCAGAGTAATCCAAAGCTTTTTACAAGCAATAGCCAAGAGCCTCATTGGCCTTAAAAAAATTTGTGGTCTTGGTATCTATGATGGATGTCATACATAATGTCCTCATCTTGACAACCCTCTGCAATGATGCTAATAAAAAATTCCTCCCAATTTTTTGTGAATTTTTGGATATCATTCAAAAATAGGAACTCTTTTCCCAAAATAGGGAAGGAGGAGAGATTTGCTAAAGTGAGGGATTGAAAATATCATGTTCCTTTGATAAATCCTCCTCATGATCAATGGATAGGACCTCCTCAATATCCATATTATTATCCTCAACATCCATTATACTCTTGTAGGTGGCAAAATTCTAGCAAAGCTTTGTTGGGTTTGTTGATTCTTCTTGAGAAGTCAAGTAGCTCCAAAACCTAGAGTAGAATTCAAGTAGCTCCCATAGATTTTTTTGTGGAATGGACATTTCAAAGTTTTCTTGTAAGCTTTAGGGAGTTGTGGAGCCTTTTCTTTGCAAATATATTGTGATTGTACTTCCCCCCCTCATACAACTAGGTTATGAAGATCCTAGAATCTTCAACAATTTTCTGAGTCCGTCACATCCTTGAAGGAATTGAAGTCATATTCCATTAATTATATATTGGACATTATGATCTCTTTTTTGTTTGAGGGAGCATTGAAGAATGCCCTTGAATTATCAAAGAATATAGTATGCTTAGATTTGTAAAGGAATGTAAAGAACTTCTTTGATGAGGACTTGTCTCCTACACTAACCAATACATATGCCCTCCTCTCCAATGTCACGATTTGAAGGCTTTGTAGGGATTTCTCTTACCTCATCCTCTCCAATCTTTGAACCTCCTTTATTAGCTAGAACCTTCTCCCCAATGTTTGTTTTCTTCAACCTCTACAACATCAAGAACCTTGATCTCCACTGGGTTGGCATTCATTTGCACCAGAAAAAGGATGACAACAAGACCTTTAAGAAAAATTGCACCAAGCATGCATATAGGTTCAAACAACTAGAAGACAATAGTTTATAATTAGTTTGACAATCCAAAAAAGTGAAAAAAAATCAAATTTTCTATTCGAAAAAGGGTGAAGCCATGTAAAATCACTCAAACCATACAACATATGAGGGGCAATTTTGACAAGTCTGGATTCTTCCCCTACACATTGCAGGGTCCAGGTGGAGAACAATAAAGGCAAAACTAACAATAAATGCTCCAATTAACAAGAAATACAAATAATTTATGCCTTAGTATAGACAAGGCAAGAAGATCTCTCTCAAGAAGTTTGCTTGAAAACCCTTGTTACAATTTTTGGAAGTTTGATTTATCTACATTGCATATAGCATTGAGTGGTTTCATTAATTGTAACTATGATATTAGATGAATAGAAAGATAATGATATGTGTGCATTACAATCCACTTAGCCAACCACCAAAATAAATCAATATCCTCCTCTACCACTCTAGGATGAGATCTTAACTCAACATGCATAACATAAAAGGCATTTGATTATAGATGGTTTCTTAGGTTACTTCCAAATTTCTATAGCTAAGGAAGGTGAGTTAAATACTACATTCATAGCTCCATGAGGATGCTTGGTTGAGTCAATATGCAACATTTCTTTTATGCTTTTAGGCTAGGCAAGCTATAGCAAAACTTGTTGAGTAAGTGAAATATTGATAAATGTTATTATGCCATATTCTGCTACTAAATATACATAAGAAAAAGAGGAAAGGAGATAGATCAGGTGAAGACATGCTATCATTAGCTAATTCTTTACATTGGGCCACACAGATTGAAAATTGTGAATTTGGAGGATCTGATGGCGAGGAATTTCTCCCCTCCTGCACTCCATCTGGTCTGGGTGCAAACTATAAGATGGATGCACTTTCCACAATAGAAGTCACAAAAATCACAAGAGAAGAGTACCATCATACATACCTAGAATGAACACCATTGTGATATAGCTGACAAGCCATAGATGCAAGAAAAAGTTGTAGCATGATGTCGAGAAAATGATGTGTGTCAATGCATTTATAAAAACCAAATGAACTTAGCATGAAATCACACTTGAATGGTCACCTGTGAAACCCGGCCATGTGGCAAATGGTTTTCCACATACTTCATGACCATGCACACATGGCAAATTTGCAAGTGTGATCACAAGGGTACAAAAAATAGATTTCATTTTTTTCTCTCACTTTTCATTGTTGGAGTTCTAATGTGCAATGAGTTCTTCCATACTAGGTGCCTGAGCTCTTTCCTACCTATATTTGTTCCTTACTACCTCTAGCTAAGAGCTTCCACCACAGGAATCAAACAAAATTTAAATCAAGAGCCCCTAATGAGAAAATCCTAAGCTTGCAACAATACACACATTCATAATTGTCACCTATATTGCAATGAAAGTTCCCATTTATGATGGATGTGTATATTGGGCTTCCTATACCCACATTTACTTTGTTCGAAGTGTTTTGCAACCTAACCATACAATGCATTGGGACCCAATCCTGCATTGTTGAATTACCCTCTCGTGCATACTACGGTCCATATACCATTATGGATATTTTTAGCTCAAGTTTTTATTTTAAATTTTTGTCAATCTAAATGCACACACCAGGTTCACTCAAAGAAATGACAAGAATAAGGTTTACAATATAAAAGGTTCTAAAGGTGCGAAGTGACATAACTGCATAAGGCATTGGCAATCAATAGTATAAAGAACCACATCAAGGGGAGAAGACATAAGAAACTCAGTATAGTAGGGACAACAAAAAATCAAGCAAACACAAAGGGAACAACCAAACCTTGATCAAAGTGAGCAAAGCTAGGAGGCCCAGAAATTAGAGGAGACAAATAAAAATTCTAGATGTTGTAGGGTCAATGGATTGAAATGTAGAGGAATCTCAAGGATCTCTTATTAGGGAATCAAGTGCTCTAGGCTCAAGCACTATCACTTTATAGTAAAGGAGATGGAAACTTTGGCAAGGGACTATAAGAGGCATTTTCCAATGAGTGGTCTAGCTCTTCAAAATCAAGAGCATAAAAGTCAATGAGGAGGAGAGTAAAGTAGCATATGAATGCATTAAAGAAAATTAGAATTGCCCCAAAAATCATTTGACCTCTTGGTTCCCAAGGCTCCATTTTTTAGGGTTATCAAATATATATGTGATAGGTATGGTTTGAATGTTAGATGGCACAATAGTGCATTGGCTTGCCTCATGAGTCTACAAAATACTCCTTGGTGGACTTTCTCTAGGATAGCTATGTATGTGCTACTCGTGTACACATATAACTATGATGGAGAAGGACACATACACTACAAAACTAATAAGGTATAGGTTGGTCCCCACACATATAGTTGAAAAAAAAGCCTATGATATATTAAATATTACCTCAAGAAGAAGGCTAAGGGAGTCCAAGAAGCCAAGGATGATGTGCACATTGAAGAGCTTATTGGGGACAAATCTAAAACAAAGACAAGGAGACAAAGGTGAAGGAGCCTAAGGGGAAAGAAATGGCCATAGAAGGAGAGAGTGAAAAGTATACTTAAGATGATGAGGCTAAAAAGATGAAACCTGATATAGAAAAGTACAAACAGAATATGTTCAACATCCTTGTAGACCTAGACAAATATAATTTAAGGAATCTTAACCTTATACCATGGTAGGTGGTTATTTATTAATGTTGGAGTGCCAGACAACTCATAGTACCTTATAATATCCCAAAAGGATATCACATCCTAGAGGATAACATATTCCTTCACAAGAAAGATAAGGGGATCAATGACACCACCATTCTAGTGCTCTTTCAACACTCAAGTTTCATTGTGTGATTTTTTATAATATCATTCCTACGCCACTTTGTGGAGAACTTTGAGAACTCTAACCAACAATGTGCTTAAAATGTTACTTGAACCCTAGAGAAGTGATACATGTGGTTTGGATCATGTTTTGCACTTTCTTACACATTTTTGGTTGTTTTCCTAAGTCATGAGATTTGAAGGTAATTCATCGTACCTTACAATATCCCTAGAAGATATCATATTCCTTCATAGGAATATGGTATTGCTAGAGGATACCATATTCCTTCACAAGAAAGATAGGGATATCAATGACACCACCATATCCAAGTCCTCTTTTTAGACACTCTCAATTTTCATTGTGTGAATTTTTATAATATCATTCCTACACCACTTTGTGGATAACTTTGAGAACTCTAACCAACAATGTGCCTACAATGTTATTTGAACCCTAGATGTAAGCTAAGTTCATAATTATGCTTTGCCAACATGTAAGAATTGAAAATTGGGTCATAATACCTTAGTAACCTCTATATTTGAACCCATGATGGTGACATTAGAGTAGTTCAATTTTGGAATTGAAGTTTAGGAAAAAACATTTGATGAACTCTCTCTATGGTTTTCATGCATATATGAGACGATAAGTATAAATTTATTTGTGGCTCTAAGGTTTTCAAAGAACTCCAATAGTGAATGAATTTCAAAGATTCAACGCATTTTCAAATAGAGTTTATGCTACTCTTGAGCAAAAGTTTCCCTCATTGAAAAGGGACAATGAAATTTTTGTATGTAGTCTTCATATCCCTCACTAGTCGCAGTGGACACGTCTTGGTTATTGCAAATTCTTGGAGATATCTTCAAGAAAAGTTAATCCGTGAAGATAAGAGAATTATTCTATGATTCACCTATTTCTTTCCCATCTGAGAATAAATTTTTATAGTCCCTTGATATAATTCTTGTAGTTTATTGAGGAATGCTACAAAAATGAGTAAATATGGCTAGTAAGGAATCAAGCAATCAAAGTTCTTCACAAGCATGTTGAGCTTCCTTTAAATTTTGACTCCCTAGAGATCCAAAGAGCTACAACCATTAATAAGCTACCTATAGCTAAGAAGCATGTTGCAACTAAGAAGCCACCTATAGCTAAGAAGCTAGTTGCATCTAAGAAGCCTAGTGCTATTAAAAAGCCACCTACATCCAAGAAGCTAGCTGCACCTAAGACGCCTAGTGTAGCTAAGAAGTCAAGTCCAAGAAAGAAGTGCCCTGCATGCAACAAGCCAAGTGCAAGGCAAGAGAGCTTTAAAATGCATATGAAACATGACTATTGATGAAATTGAGGGGGGGGATTAAAATCAAGAAAACACCAATGAAAAACAAAAGGTGGATGAGGAAATAGGCTCAAAAGGTATATACGATATTGAAGGATAGAAAAGTCCAAATAAGACCTCCTCAAAGGGCCTAAGAAAACACCCCACAAGAGGCCCTAGAGAAGTCACCACAACATGCCTTAGATAAGACACCAAAACAAAACACAAATAAGCATAATAGGTTGAAAAGACTCCACAAAAGGCCCCACAACTAAGACAATGAGCCCTAGGGCTCCCCTATAATGACTCCTAAGAGAACACCAAGGAATGAAGTAGATGTTGGGATATTATCTAAAATAATGAGAGCTACAATATGAATGCACATAAGAAGGGCACGAAATATAAAACCTTTTAAAATATCCCTACCTTTAAAGATTAACATTAAAATTATTTTAGTTGTTAGCCTTTGAGGCAGCTTATTAAAGGACCCCACTTTTCAAAAAGTCATATTAAGGCATTGATAGCAAGAAAAAGGAGTTTAAAAAATGTCATTATCAAGTTAAAATCCTTTGGTTGGAATCACCTTGTGAAGATAAGTTTAAGGGTCCCTTTTCACTTTTTTGCTAGTATTAGAAGAAGCTTCGCCAAATTAGTAGAAAGTCAAACGTTACAGTTGACCACACATGGTAGTGTCCCATTGATATATTCACTAATCTCATCAACAACAGTGAAAACTAATCAAAATGTCCATTTTACCTCAAAGTTATCTATAATGGGATGACTAGTTGGGTGACCGATTAGCCATGCAAGGGCCATTTTCTAGACTATCATATAATTCAAGCAGAGCACATGAGTGGTATGTGTGAAGTCTTTGGGGGTTGAGTTTGTTGGACTTCTTGCATCACATTTCTCATGTGCATGTGTACTTGTAAGAAAAAAGAAGGTGGGGAGGAGTATTCATAGGAACCTAAGGTGTCAAAGTCTATGTAAAGTTCCTCCCTTTTCGCATGAAACAATGCTTAACAGGTGGAAAGCTTTCTTAAAATTTAAGGATTATAAAGCTTAAATTTTTAATAAATAGAAAAAAGTGAATATGTAAACGAAGTGCCAGTGCCATCATTGGCCACCCTTAGATTGAATGATGCCATGTTGCCTTGATTATATCAGTCATCATAATCATCACTACCTTGCAAACATCATCATGTTGAGTCATCTCTCTCAACGATAACTTCAATGCCTACCATGCCACCACCCAACTAGCTTTGGGAGCATCATCGATTGAGATCATTATTTGGCCATAACTACGTGAGTAGAGGCAATTAATGGCCTAGACCTAAGGCTATAAAAGTCTTAGGTAGGGTGTAATGATAGATTTTATTATGGATGCTAGTTTTAGTACATTGAGAGAGAGAGAGAGAGAGAGAGAGAGAGAGAGAGAGAGAGAGAGAGAGAGAGAGAGAGAGAGAGAGAGAGAGAGAGAGAGAGAGAGAGAGAGAGAGAAGGAAGAGTAGGAGGAGGAGAAGAAGAAAAGAGGTGTGGAGTAGAGAGAAAGAGGACAAGGAAGAAGAGTAGAAGGAGGAGAAGGGAACATAAATGTAGAAGAAAAGAGGCGAAGAAGGGAAGAGGAAGAGGAGTAGAAGGGAAGAAGAGGGAAGAGAAGAAGAGAGTGAAAGAATAAGACATGAGAGGAGGAGGAGGAGAAGGGAAGAAGAGGAGGAGAGGGAAGAAGCAAGAAATATAGGAGGAGAAGAGAATAACAGAGAAAAGAAGAAGAGGGGATCATGGTGGGGAAGAGGAGAGGAGAAGATAGGGGAGGAGGAGAAAAGAAGGGAAAAGGAGAAAGAGAACATAGTGGAGGAAGAAGAGGAGTAGATAGTAAATAGAGAAAGAGGAAGAATAGAGGAGGAAGAGAAAAGAGGGAAGGAGAGGAGGAGAAGGATGGAAGGGAGAAGAGAAGATAAGGGAAAGAGTAGAAGTAAAGGGAGAAAGGAAGAATAAGAGAAGAAGAGAATGAGAGAGAGAGGTAGAGATAGAGAAGGAGAAAGAGGAATCAAATAAGGATAGAAGAAGACATGAAGTTACAAAGACAGCCTATGAGCTATCCAAGGATTGTCACAAGTAGTAGTCAAGGAAGTGAAGGAGCTAGGAGTTGGATTCACGCCCAAAATGAGCATCTTGAATACAAAGCAATTGCAAACTTTCCAAATATTATCTAACTCAATAAATATGTTGCCACATAAACAAGATAGTTGGATCATCTTGAATACAAAGCAATTACAAACTTTTCAGATATTATCTAACTCAATAAATATGTTGCCACATAAACAAGATAGTTGAATCATATATATCATTAGACTTAGGCTGGATTGGGGATCATTAACACTTGTATTCAATTGGGGTTAGTATTGGTAGGCCTAGGTGCTAGTTGACTTTCTTTACCTAGGTTTGCTTTCTTATAGCAATGATGGACAAATCACACATTTAAATAAAGATTAATCATGGAATCAGAATGTAGAAGAGTTATGCATGGATTGCACATGCTAAAGCATGTATCATTTAGGGGAAAGGCTTGCAATGTAAAGAAAATGCTAGAAATGTGTATCATTTACATATGATCAGCATGTATAATTTTGGGGATTGCATTAATGAGGAATAAGTTTTTTTGGATTGCATCTTCTTTTGTGATGCAGCTAAAGGACATTATTTTGGTGTAAAGACTTATCTTTTAAGATAAAGGCTTTTTGAATTGGAAATGGATGGTTCCCTTACCTAGGATAAGGTAGTTGAATATTCAAGATGGTTGTTTGGATTGATGCTATAAAAAAGGAATGTTTTTTTAGCTATTAATGATAAGTTGATTGCTTGATTGTGTATTTAAACAAAATTGTTGTGTCCTCATGAGAGGAATTATGTTATGCACTAAACCCCCCCAAGGTTAGTGGCAACAGCCCTTTACCAAGGGGTTATTTGACCTCACTGAAGGTTAGAGCCAACCCTAGATCCAAGAGGTCTCTCCATAGGGATGACATTAGGCTAGGAGGTGACAAGGGTGATAGGGGAATCTATTGAGGACTAGCCTAACTCTTAGATCAAGGGATGAAATGATAAGATGTCTTTGTGTTCGTGATAATAAATTACGTGAAGGAGCCACTGTTTAATGGTTAATTAATAAAGTTAACTTGACATGTCAAACATAAATGTATTAGGATGATTAGATAACTAAAACACACCCCTGAGAAAAGAGGGAGGAAAAGATCCCTGATGAGTCTGTTCTATGGTCTCGGTAAGCCGAGATTTTTCCTTTAAGGCACTAGATTTAGGAAGTGGATGAATGTGTGAGTGCCTAGTGTATTGTCTTAGACCCTGATCAATGTCATTTTAGGGGAAATGAGTTAATACTATAACCTATGTGTAGAGGGGTCGAAAGAGATTATCTCCTTTGAAGGTGCATAAGCTACATGTGGATCTTCTTGTTGGATCCCTCTATGCAAGACATCATGACTTTGCTATTGTTGGTCTCTTGTTCTCAAATTCCTCCTCCTCCTACTTCCTCTTCTTCTTTGACAAAGTTTCCACTAGAAGACAAGTTCCCTAGGTTTTTTAGCTATACTTTTTTACACTTCTTAGAGTCTTGTTTATTATAAGTTTATTGGAAAAGGCGTTAGTTACAGGTATTAGTTGGATTCAATCTAAGAGATATTTGTTTTCTCATGCTCAATTGGATTTCAAGGCAACTTGGTCCATTCCCTTTTTGTAGTTGACAAGTTTTTCTCCTAAGGATGTGTAGATCTCTAAGTTCCTTGCATGAGTGTCTTTTTCTAATTACCATGCCCTATTTGAGACAAAAATCATAAGCATTGCTAGCACTTTAGGAAAATTATTAGATGTTCCCTAAGTGTTAAGTTAAGCTAGTTCAATTTCTTGATGGTTGCTATCATTCTCGAGGAAGTTACTATATGTATATCCTCTACATCATGTGCATTCAAGACCTATTTGCAAGTATCCTTATTTGTGAATTTTTCTTGAATAAAATATAATCCTTTTCTATTCATTATGTAAATAAACCCTTTATATTACACCCTTCTGTATGTAAAAAATGATTAAAATGGTATTTGAAAATACCTTATTTTGAACCCACATGATACACACATATATTCATGAGTAACTTACTTGAGCTATCATTGCCACGATTTATATTTGACTCAACAATGGACCCAAGGTGTTTAGCACTCTACTCCTTGAGAAATAGAATCATAACACACCATTGGGTAAGAGCAACAAAAGGCTATGAATACAAATATAAGGGATTGAAAGAAAAATAATCTTATAGTAGTTGTTAGAAGAGAAAGAGGTTAGTAATGAACAAAATCAGTTAATATGCCAAATAAGAAAATGGTTCCACATGAAATAGGGTGATATTAATCTCAATAATGAAGTCAAGTTCTTGCTCAAAAATTTACCTTGTGAACCTTAGAGTTTTTTCAACTTGTATGTGTAATTGAATGGCCTCAATTCAAATGTTTAAATCTCTTTATACCATGGCTTCTTGCAAAATCACTACTAACATTCAAAATGTCGAGGGTTTATGCTCTAGGAAGAGACTAAGGATTTGTCTACATCTATTGGAAAATGAGGTTCTTGGTCTATATAAATTTGAGATAGGGAGTGATTTTTTAATCCATGTAGAATTCTTGGGATATACATTATTTTCTAATGGCTAAATTAGAGGAAGAGGTGGGACCCATATGCTACTTAAGGAGTCTCTCAAACATAACCTCTTACACATAGATCATAGTGACATACCTTGGGTGTTCAAACCAATATGAATAGGAAAGTGCCTAATGTCTTCTCCATCTATGCTTATAGCTCATCAAGCATGTGGGCCATTAAGTGGATTGACTAAGTTCTAATTTGGAAAGCGAAGCCTTTGTACTTTGCAAGAATTAGAACATGATTGATTGAAGATCTACATAATCAACTAACAAAAGTATCATTAGAAGAAACATAATTTGAAAATTATAGATTTCCTTTCTCTACTCAATGCTAATTGTAGCTATTTCATTGGCATAATAAGCACACAAATTGCTTAGGGGACACACCTATATGAAGCCATCCATATCATGTGTGTTCAAAGGATATTTGAAATACCCCTTCTCTTATATGTTATAAGGCAATAAATTGGCCCCTTTTTCTTTAAATAACCAATATATTTTCTTTTAGATTGAAATTAAAAATTTCATTCTATATATAGTCATATAAATTTTCCTCTATTGATTGCACTTTGTTGACTTACATTTTTTGAGGTGCACTCCCTTGAGACAAATTGTACTTGGCGGATAGCAAGATTGGATCGTGTCCAAGTATATCGAGATGGTGGACTTGATGTTCAAATTATCAGACAATTTTATGGATTCAAATCATGTTCTAGTGATGGATTTCATTGGTTATGGTTTCTTTAGAATTTTCAATGATATTGGGGATGTATGCTCAAGGGATGTGTAGTTTGATCAATCACTATTGTTAAATAAGTGTTACGTTCACGGTCAATTAATCATGTGCTTATGAAATCAATACTTAAGAATGTTGAAACAAGAAAACCCCATCACTATAGATACTATTGAACATTATAGATAAGTTGATGACTCAATTTGGGTTCATCCAAAAAAGGTCTAAAAATGAGATATAGGATGTTGTTTTAATCTTTTGATGGGTTTGGATCATGCATTTTACTTAGGTGATGCAGATTTGCTCATTAGCATGGAACTTGATAAAGCCTATGTTCATGTTGATTGGGACTCTATACTCAAAGTTTTGGTATGTTTTGGTTTTGATATTTTGTTTTGCAGAATGGTCAATGATTTTTTCCAATGTTTCTATTGTCATCCATATAGGTGAGTATAACAATGATGGATTTACTCTTAGTAGGTCTACTTGTTAGGTATGCCCTATCAAAGTATTTGGTTTAACTAAAGCCTTTACTTGAGCATTTACAATATTAGAAAGGAACCTTTAATTATATCGACGTTTTAGGATGTAAAAAGATTAAGAAAGGTATGGTATTTAGGCACTTGGGAGGTCCCATGGTTTTGGGCATCAACATGAAGCAACAGTTTTAACTAGCTCGTAGCTAAGTTCAAGGATAATATTAAAAAATAAAAGGATTACAATTTGATATTATAGGAAGAATCCAATTTTAGCTCATATGATGATTTCTAATTCTATGGTCTCTTTTCAAATTCTAATCGTGGAGGTTTGGAGCAATTATTTTAGAGCTACATTTTGTCATTTGATGGTAAAAGGGAGTGGTAAAAGTGCTAGTGATGCTAGGTTGGAGTGTCTTTAAGAGAAGGCTAGAAGTTAAACTTTCAATTATTAAAGAGATTAGATAGCTAGCAATTGTGGGCGGTGCTAGTCAGATTTTGGATCTTTTAATGCTATAGTCTTACCCTTTTTGAATTGTAAGTACAAAAGACTGGAGTAGGAATTTGCAAGCTACTATAAGAAGCTGGGAATAAGGATTTAGTGTAAATAATATTGATATTATGCCATGTTACACTGACATTGGTATAAAAGGAGAGGAAATGTAATTTTTCATATCTTTTTGACACATTAATACAATTATTGTCCTTCTCTCCCATCTTGCTCACAGCTTCTATGGCTTCTCCCTCCCTCCTGTCTTTCTCTCTCCAAATCTAGTATTTCTCTCTTCTCGTCACTCTTCTTCTCTCTCTTCCTACAATCTTTCTCTCTTCTGCAGTCTTCTCTCTCCCTAGTTCACTCTCTGACAAGTGGTATCAGAGCATTGGTCTTTGTTCCATTCTTTTTCTTCTATTTTTAGTCCTGTTTTCCTCCATCAAAATCAATTTTAGACAAAAATTGTACAAGACAGTGACTAGTGGAGTGCTACAGATCATCTACAGTTAGTAAGAGACTACATCTAGAGATATCCAAGGTCAGATATGGAGGAGGATGGCTTAAGTGGCAGGTTGTCATCAAACTTCATGCAAAACTGGAGGTAACTAGGGTAAAGGAAGGTTAATCGGGCTTAGTTAGAGATTAAACTCCAGTTACTTTTCAAAAGGGAGCTTCTCTTCTCTCTCTTTCAAGCTTTTGGCTGAAGCTTCAATGGTGGCTGCCAAGAAATCTTCAAAGACCTCTCTCTACTGATCATCCCTCATAGCCAAACCATGGGGTAATGATTCCTTATCACTTGAGCTTCAAGAAAAGTATCATGGTCAGGTAGTGATGCAGGAGATGGAGCAGCATTCAGCCCAAAAATTGCGTTGAAAATTGCATTGAATTTCCTGCTCTCAACCTCTTCCTGATCTGCTCCAAATCTTCCACTGATTGATCACTTGCCTTGAAGCACTTCATCAGCCTCTATTTCAGCAACTCTCAGCTGGAGGAGAACTCTAATCTTCATCTCCTTTATTCAAAACCCTAAAACACAGCAGGGCTGCCATAGCCACAGACCTGGAAGCTTAAATTTCTTCAAATTTTGGGCTTCTCCGACTTCCAAGGCTTCTCTAGTGCTATGTACAAGTCAAATAGACTTCAAGATTGAAGACATTGTGGAGATTTCAGCCCATGGAGGACATTGAAGCTCAAATGGAATGATTATTTTGGGGCTTTTCTTCAAGAGGCTTGAATCTTTGATATTCAAGTGTTCAAGCAAGGCCGAGGCATTGATTCTTTACGGATTTAATCATATTGGAGCTTGTATGGATTGATTCTATGGATATTTCAAGATTTATGATGGATTTATGGTGGAATTTGAAGAATTCTTCCATCAATGGGATTGGAGCTAATATCTATCATCTTCTTCAAGCTTAATTGAGGTATTTCTTTTACTAATCTCTAAAATCTCTCAATAATCCACTTGCTATTGCTTTTCCACTTGTTGATGGGAGATTATTGATCAATTAATTCACTGAATTGATCAATAGATCAAAGGTTAGTGTTATTCTTCATTAATTTCAGCCTATTCCATTGAATTTCAGTTTTGATTCAATCATTACTTCATCATAGATATCATTTGTCAAGATTGATGCATAACCTTGACTTGTTTTGGTTGAATTCTTTTACCCAAGCTGAAATATTGTAAAAGGGTAAGTACTAGAAATCAGTGAGTCACTGAATTGCATTGGTAAGACCCTTCCCCTATCCAAACTTTCAAGATTCCATTCAATTGCATCTCATGAAAGGATGAATGAATATTTTAGAAATGCATCTCATACTAATTGATTAGATTAGCAAGCTACTGCCATGTTGATATACCCACCAAGGAAAAAGGTGGATATCGAGGGAGACAATGGGACAAAAGAGAAGTGACCCTCCCTCACTATCAAAGATCCTGAAGGGGTGCAACCAACCGACCCGGTGGGAACTTTGCCCACCTCCTAGTGATTTGGAGCCCGTGCAAGGAGCCTATCATGCCATTTTATCCCTCACATAGGTATAGCGATTGGAGAATTGAAGACTGAAGACTTTCCAAAGGCTCAAGTATCTACAAGTTCAAAATAGGGTAAAATAGGGATTTTACAGGGCACTACAGGGCATTTACAAGTAGTTACAGGTACACCCTTCATTACTGAAGTGTAGGTGCAGGTACTACAGGGTACCCAAAGGTCCTATTCAGCCTTCTATAGGGTTTGGAAACCATTTGGGGTTACTATCTTACCTTACAGGGTCAAAATAGGGCACTTACAGGTTTAGATAGGGTGCAGGCCTAGACAGTTCATACTTAGAAATCGAGTTGTAGAATTTTTTGTCCTAAATTTATTATAGCGTGCTATAGCTCATCTCAAAGAGGGCACTCTTGGCTTCGATTTGAACTTAAAAAATTTAAAATCGGAGTTTCCTAGCAAAAGTTATAGCCATTTTTCTGACAGGGGATACTGCAGGACTGCACTATTATGACAGGACATAAGGGTAAAAATAAGGTCCAGGAAGATTATGCTCAGCAAATCAGGGATTCCATGTTAGATAATACACCTCAAGAGATCCCTGAAGAGCCTCAACAACAAGGGAAAGTTAGTATACTCAATAATACCTTGTGTGTCCATGAACAAGACATAGGGAACGACATGAGGCCATATTATCAAGAATAGAGCAAATAGTTTTATCTACTGATCAAATGAAGTCTTCCATTGAGAAGTTAGTGGATTCAACGACTAAAACAAAGGCTTCTATTGATAAGTTGGTGGAATCTAATGCTCAAATTATGGCACAATTCTCCCAATGGATGCAAATACATATTGGATCAAAAGAAGCTAACGAGAAAGCTTATTCAAACAGTGAGTCTTTAGTCCCACTTCAGCCATCTAACCAAAATGGTAATTGACATGGGATTATTGGAAGAAGACGCATCCCAAATAGCCAGTATGAAGTAGGAGAGGCTTCACAACGGCATGATGACTATTTGGGCAGTTTGAATGGAGCTAATTCTCAAGCTTTTGGACTGAATACTCAAATTCCTAGGGATTCTCTACCACAAGAAGATTGCATAGTGGTTCTTAGCCACCTGTTGGGAGATTTCTATCTCAACTTGGGGGTTCCATACATGGTATTCATGATCAGCCTATTTTGGGACAATAACCATTCCATGAAAGAGAGCTAAAGGACAAGATTGTTCTAGCTAAATTTAATGGTCAGTCATCTTCACCATCTGATTTAGAGGAGTGGACCTCTAAGATGGAATCCTACTTTTACATATTCCCTAAAATTGATGACATGAAGATTCATTTTTCTTCCTTGCATTTGGAGGGATTTGCCTATATGTGGTGGAGGTATATTAAAAAAGAAAATATACTTGTAGAGAATTGGGAAGCTTTCAAGGCACTTATGGCTAAAGTATTTGTCTCTCCTCTTGAAAAAGAGAAATTGGCACGGAGATTGTATGGTTTGGAACAAAGAGGCCTAAGTGTAAGAGAGTACACTAACCAATTCCTCAACCTAACCATGTATGTGGAAAGCATCAGTGATGAGGCTAAGCTCCACAAGTATATGTATGGTTTAGAGCCATCTTTATCAGCTGATGTCATGGCACAAAATCCTACTTCCCTCTTTAAGGCTATTAAGCTTGCGAGTGCTATGGAAGAAAATATAGAAGAGAATCTTCGTTTCAGCCTGGTTTTTGATAGCCAAGGACTGTTTTTAAGCAGGGGCAAGTTGGTAACACTTATGGCAGCAATCATGTGCCAAATGGGAGCTTACGGGTACCAACTTATCCTCCATTCAATGCTTCTAGACCTCAAAGCAATTTCAAGACAGCAAACTTCAAACAAGGGGATAGCAAGCCTAAATCCATTTCAGCCAACACGAATCCTAAATCTATTCTTGCAGATCTTTACAAAGAAAGAAAGGAGAAGGGCTTATGTTTCAAGTGTAGGGAAAAGTATACACCTGATCATGCCTCAAAGTGTGTATACAAAAATGTCAAACCCAAGCTTCAGAGTATGTTAGTTTTTGAGGATTTTGAAGATGACATGGATGAACCTAATGCAATTGCACTTAATGCTAAAAATGAAGATCTTGATGAAGAAGTTGGGCAAGATTATTTTTATGATCCAGCCGATTCTTTTCCTTTTGATCCAGGTGGAAGTGTTCCTTTTGATCCAGGTGGGACTTGTTATGAGCCGCTTGCTACCACTAATTGTTATATTTCAATGGATGCTTGGATAGGATCTAAGAGCCCTAATACACTCCGTATGAAGGAAAACATTTGTGAAAAGCTAGTGTTTATTCTGATAGACAGTGGCAGTACTCATAGTTTTATGAATAACTCCATCATGGACAAGCTGAATTGTATTCCCAAATATTTACAATAGCCCATTAGAATTCAAGTGGCCAATGGTAAAGAGGAAATCAGCACACAAATATGCCCACAGGTTTCTTTACAGCTGGCTAAAAATTTTGAAGCAAAAGTAAACCTGATCACTTTGGAAATGGAGCCTATAGACATTGTACTCGATTGTGATTGGTTGATGACATTAGGCAAGATCACTATGGATTTCTCACAGTTATATATGAAGTTTATCTTCAATGGATAGCTTATCCATTTACAAGGAATTCCTAGTAGATCAGATTTTTAGCTTATCACCATTCAACAACTCAAAAGGGAGTACAAGAAGCACTCACAAATATTTGTTTTGCATTTGAATGAAGAGATGTAAGATCAGCCCAATAATTCAGCAAACCATCCAGCCTTAACAGCTCTTCTTGAGGAGTATAGAGATTTGTTTGAGGTACCTACTTCATTACCTCCCAAGAGAGAAATAGATCACCCCCATTGATTTGGAGCCCAACTCAAAGACAATCAATAAGCCACCTTACAGATTATCAAGGTGTGAACGAGAGGAAGTAGCCAAGCAAATCAAGGAACTTCTTGATATGGGATTCATTTAACCAAGTTCTTCACCTTATGCATCTCCATTCCTGTTAGTCAAAAAGAAAGATGAATCTTTTAGAACGTGCATTGACTACAGGGATCTTAATAAGATTACAGTGAATAACAGGTATCCCCGATACCCAAGATTGATGATTTTCTTGATGAGCTTAAGAGGTCTCAATTCTTTACGAAGATTGATTTGAGGTCGGGGTATCATTAGATTCGCATGCGAGAGGGTGATGAAGTCAAGACTGCTTTCAGGACTGATTGTGGGCTCTACCATTTCTTAGTGATGCCATTTGGGCTTACAAATGCTCCAGCTACCTTCCAAAGCTTGATGAATAAGATTTTACAGCCTTTCCTCTTTCAGTTTGTCTTGGTGTTCTTTGATGACATTCTGATCTACAGCAAGACTTTATAGGATCACTTGGCACATATGAGGAGGGTTTTTGATGTATTGAGACATCACACCCTTTTTGTTAAGGAGAAGAAGTGTTATTTCATGCAGACTGAAGTGGAATACTTGGGACATATTGTCAGTGAAAATGGAATACAGGCTGATCCCAAGAAGGTGCAATATATAAAAGATTGGCCAACACCTACTACTACTACCTCTCTTAGAGGATTCCTTGGTTTATCTTCATTCTATCACCGATTCATTCAGCATTATGCAGCCATTGCAGCTCCTTTGACCAATAGGTTGAAGAAGGAGACTTTCTTTTGGGATGCTCTTGCAGATAGAAGCTTCAATCAGTTAAAGGAAATACTTACCCCTGCTCCTATCTTAGTATGCCCGGACTTTTCCAAAGAATTTACTATACAGTGTGATGCTAGTGGCCATGGCATTGGGGCTGTTTTGCTTCAGGAGCATGGAGTAATTACATTTGAGAGCCGTAAGCTTACAGATAAGGAGATGGCCATGAATATTTATGACCAGGAGATGTTGGCTATCCTGCATGCAATTAAGAAGTGGCACCATTACTTATATGGCAGCCGATTCAGAGTACATAATGATCACCGGGTACTCAAGTATTTCCTTACTCAGTCAAATCTCACTCCAAAGTAATGTCGTTGGGTAGCTACATTACAGAATTATGATTTAGACATCACTTATACAAGGGGTAAAGATAACATAATGGCAGATTCTCTTTCTCGTATGTGAGCCTGCAAAGTGTCAGCTATGATAGAATTGCATAATGATTGGATTGAAGAATTACAGGAGGCTTATCTTGTGGATGAAGAATTCAGCCATATTTTTCAGAAATTACATCAAGGTCTTATGGAAGAAAACTCACATTACCAGTTCAAAAATGGCCTTATTTGGTTGAAAGGAAAGATTGTTATTCCTTCTACCTCTTCTTTTACACGGAAAATTATGGAGGAACTACATTCTTTGCCTCTAGCTGGACATTTAGGTGATAGGATCAACAAAAGTTTCTATTGGAAAGATGTCAAGGACTTTGTTATGAAGTGTATGCTTTGTTAGCAGAATAAGGATAGCACCCATAAGCCAGGAGGTTTGTAATAGCCATTACCTATTCCTACAGGTAAATGGACTCATATTACTATGGATTTCATTATTGGCTTGCCTACTACCAAGAAGGGATGGAATAGTATATATATGGTGGTAGACAGACTTACTAAGGCAGCCCATTTTATTCCAACCAAGATTCAGTTTACTGCTTCTCAAGTGGCCAGTCAGTTTATGGAGGAGATTTTTAGACTACATACATTGCCGCAGATGATTGTTCATGATAGAGACTCAAAGTTTATGAGTACCTTTTGGCAAGCAGTATTTACATCTATGGACACTAAATTGGCTCCATCTATGGCTTATCATCCACAAACTAATGGACATACAAAAAGAGTCAATAAATGGTTGGAGACTTATCTTTGCCATTTCTGCTATGATGTCCAAACTTCATGGGATTCTTGGTTACACTTGGCTGATTTTGCTTATAAAAATTCTACCCATGCTAGTATTGGAGTTTCACCCTTTGAGGATTTGTATGGTTACAAGGTGCCCTTACCCACAATCATCTTTAAGGAAGAGTTAGAAAGAATGCAGTCCCTTCTTCAGCAATGTAAGATGAATCTTAGGAAAGCTCAAGACCAAATGAAGATGTATGCTGATGAGAAGAGGCGGCCCTTTAGAATTCCAAGAAGGAGAGCTGGTCTTACTGAAGGTGCCCAAGTCCAGGTACTCTACATTAAAAGATGGATCTAGTACTAAGTTTGCCCATAGGTTTTATGGCCCTTACCAGATCCTTAAGCGAATTGGAGACTTGGCCTATAGATTAGAGCTTCCCTCTTCCACAAAGATTCATAATATCTTCCATGCTAGTCAAATCAAGCCCTTTTATGGTGATCTAGTGGATATAGTTGATGAGCTGCCACCTATTGATGAAGAAGGTCTTACTCAATACATCCCAGAGGCTGTTATAGGTCAGCATGAGAAGAAGCTTCGATCTTGTTTTATCATGAAATATCTGATCAAATGGAGAGGTTTACCACCGAGGAAGCTTCTTGGAGGCCTGATTCTATACTGGATGAGTTTCCTTTCTTAAGAGATACATTGGTGAATATTGATTATGGAGCTAGTGATGATGCAAACAGATCGGGACAACTGTAATGTGCCCGACCCTCAATTGCGGGACACGCCTTAGCAACCCATCAAGAGATCAATCTAGAAGACGCCGCCCGACACTCCCAAGGAATGACACGGGGTTTGCCAACTAGGGTCTCTCAAGTCTGCCTCGCAATGGAACTTATCTAGCCATTCCCACTAGGATCGACCTAAAGTTCGAGTTCCTAGCGATCGATTCTTCCTAATAGCCTTCTAGCGTTGGTCTTCAGCCACTCCACTTTGCGTAGATATAACTCGACCCAAGCAGACACATACCGCACTTGGTTCAAAGAGAATGGGAAATGAGAGGGATGCATCGCTCGACCTCTTTGCCCGTAGGGCATAGTCCCATTCCGATCCCCTAAAACGGTATGGATCAAGGTTCTAACCAACATTGTCTAAGGTCATCGTCCGACCTTCCCTAACATTCCTCGCTGACATTTCCTTTTGAGGAAATCTCTTGGCTAATCGAGACCACCCTTCCGTAGGATAGACCCATTGGTCACATCCACCACACTTCTCTCTGGGGTTGTTCTAGTTATCTAATTACCTACCACGTTATGTTTGACACATAAAAGCAACTTCCTGAATTAACCCGTTAGTCACAGGTTCCTTTACGTAATTCAAGACACTGACATGAAGACAAGATAAAAAAAGATCAAACACTTCCTTAATTTATCTTAAGATTAATGTTTGTCTCCTATCCATACACGAGAATTAAGTGTTCCTTTCTGCCTCCGCAGAAAAATCCTTCCGTTTTCCGGCAATAAAACCCAAACCCAAGATTCTGCCTTGTAACTAGTATCAAGGCCTCGAGATCCCATCTCGAGTCATGTAGAACACTTGTGTAGGGCCCGGAGGCATTGGGAGTTATGGCCAGAGCTCCCACTGGCACCCAAGCGTCCTCCTACTCCAAGTAATTTCCATGGAGAGACCTCTCATGGTAGGTTCGGTCCACATTCCCGACACGGATTCATAACCCCCTTGGTTAGGGTTTGGCAACTCGCGAGGGGTAGGTAGCGCCATCCTTCCTTAATTATTCCTTTAGGGAATCAATCACAGCTGAAGCACCCAACTTACAAACAATAACTAAGGAAAATATCCCTTTCATTTCCAATCAAGCAAATATCATTTTCTACATCAAGCAATCATTTTGCTTATAAACCACTTATCCTTAGTAGGGATCTCCTCTTACCAAGGCAACCAGTCAATTCACTTACAAATATCCTTTTCAAAATAACCAATCATAAGCCTTGATCAACGTTCCATTTAGAGTCAGCTTACTAGCCTAACTTAAGTCTAGAGGATATCCACTTCCAGTAATCTAAGACAAGATTCTTAAAAACAACTCACAAGCACGTGTGTTTAATCACTCAACTTCTTTTGAATCCCTCTTTCCCTTGGGTTTTTCTCTAGGGTTTCAAGTTGTGAATCCTCGATTTTCTTGCACGTCGTTTAACATACTTGGTAATGTTTAAAGCACATTAAATATATTGCATGACTTGTCATACATTCTTTCTATCCTCTCTTAGTGCGATGCTATGCAGAATTTTCTAATCAAACTTATCTTGCATGCACATGGTGCGTTTAATATATTAGTACAGCCTAAACAATCTTTAACTCTCTTCATATCTGGCAATGAGTACTTGTTCCTAAAGTGCGGGGTCTCATGTGACTTGAGTATATAAAATTTTAAACTCAATTCACTTATCACCTCTATGCTCTAACATAGGTAAAATATAATCATATAATGCATAAAAAAATCTTTCCTTGTAAGTGATCCATGAAAGTCTAAGAACCTCTTAGTATTCTAAATGCAATTTTTACCCTAATATTTCATGCGGTCTCCAAACATAAACATTGGCTATCATAGGTTAAGACAACCTATTCGTGGTATGCAAGATCAAGACTTATCTTTCGCGTGGAATGCAAGATAGATGACAAGTCCTCTATGCTTCTGTGCAGTTGCATCCTATGAATGGAAGCTAACATTTCATGTATTTATTTTAATCACAGAAGTAAACCATCAATTATAGTTAACAAATCATGCACTAAACTAAGTCAAAGTCTATCATTTTATGTGATATATTATGAAAACCTTATCATTTCATGTGGCGAAATGAAATCAATAGTTCTTCCTTGGGCCAAGGAGAACCTGGTTCCGCGAGACGGGGTCTGGTGTTGTGCTAACAGTCACCAAATAATCCATCATCTTCTTCAAAGCAAAAGGATCCAAGAATGGAAGAGCTATTGGAAGAATACAAAGATTTATTTCAACAACCATCATCTTTGCCTCCAAAAAGAGAGGTAGACTACCCTATTGACTGGCTACCCAACACAAAACCCATCAATCACTTGTCAAAGTTTGAAAGTGAAGAGGTGAAAAGACAAGTTAAAGAGTTGCTACAAATGGGTTTAATTCAGCCAAGTCAATCTCCATTTCCCATTCTCTCTTCTCTCCCTCTTCTCTCTCTTCCTCCCTTCTTCTTCTTTTCTTCTCTCCTCCTTCTCTCACTCTTCTCCCCTTCTCTTCTCTATCTCTTCTCTTCCTCTTCTCTCTCTTCTCTCTTCTTCTCCTCCTCTCTTCTCTCTTCTTCTTCTCCTCTCTCTCTTCCTCCCTCTCTCTCCCTCCCTTCCTCTCTCTCAGCAGTGGCAACAAGAGATAAGGAGGTGGTATCTTTATCGTTTGCTTCCAGGGGGGCTATATAGAGGGAGGGGGGTATATAATTGGGGAGAAAATGATAGTTGGGGGGTAATGGAGTCCCTCTCATTGCCCTCCATCTCGGTAGCCAAATTTGGCATGTCGCCATGCAGTCTACCCCTCCTTCCTTGTTACGACCGTCTAATCCTCGTCAACTGTTTGCTGCGATGCATCATCACATTCGACCTCATCGCGATGTCCCCTCCTACTGCCATCATCTTCCACTTCCTCCCCCCGCCACATGTCAATGATGACAGGGGGCAATTAAATTTTTCTTTTTGAATTATTTTCTTTTAAAAATTAGGGGGGGTTGTTCCTCTACGGCGGCGGCCCATAACGGGACATTACAACAGCAAGTTGTTTTAGAATAGTTTTTATCATGCCTAATTTTCAGAATTAAGCTATCTACATGGTCTTAAAGTACTCTTCAAGAGCTTCGTTTTGATATATGGTACGCCACATTTGGACACTTCTACTAGAAGTTATGGCAGATTTAGTCCAACAGGGTCTATTTACACAGCAAGCTGTCTACTTTATTTTGAGATTATTTGTTGAAGACTTTATGGCTCCATATACTTTTGAAGTACTCGAGATCACATTGGTATAAAAGGAGAGGACATGTAATTTTTCATATCTTTTTGACACATTAATACAATTACTGCCCTTCTCTCCCATCTTGCTCATAGCTTCTATGGCTTCTCCCTCTTTCATGTCTTTCTCTCTCCAAATCTAGTATTTCTCTCTCCTCATCGTCACTCTTATTCTCTCTCTTCCTGCAGTATTTCTCTCTCTTCTGCAGTCTTCTCTCTCCTCTTTCTCTCTCCCTAGTTCACTCTCTAATAGCTACATCTAGTCATTTGTTAGTTGAAAAAGGAAATGGCACACAATAGCTTGGGATTAACTTATAGCTCCTAAAAGTGCTTGTGGCAATAGGTTGGAGTGCCTTAGAAGAAGGGCAAGAAGATAAAGCTTTCAATTTTAAAGTAATTAGATGGTTACCAAATATGAGTGGCATATGGAAAAGATAGTGGATTTTGGTAGTAGGTTACCAACATGGTAAATGGAATGGTATTAGATGAGAAGATTGTATTGTTTCATTAAGAAATTCAAAGTCAAAAATAAAAAATCAAAAGTAGTACACATATGGCAGGTATACTGCTAAAATTAAGATGAAAAAATACACTTGAAAATATTTTGAAATGACAGGCCCCACCTTTGAAATGTGTGAAAGTAATAGCTTTGATATAAGTGCATCAATAAGAGCTTTGGAATAATAATTAGATGAATCACCAAAATGATCATTGATATATAGTGATGATTATACTAATGCATATTCCAACAATTATAGGGATAAGTATCAATGTACATTTTGACAATTTCATGGTTACATATTGACACATATACTAATGGTTACAACAAAAAATATTTTAGAAGGGATTTGGCACCTTGCCATTATCGATGCTCTATTATCTTGTCAGATATGAATTGATCTTTAAACATATATTAATCCTAACAAAATATGCAAACCAATGTGATACTTATCCTAACAAAACTAAATGAGATACTTAGACTTTTATAAGATAGTGAAGATAGTATTGAGATTCCAATGAAACCATTTTCAAAAAATAAAATAAAAAGTATTGAGATTCTACTTAAACCATTTTGAAAATAAAAGTGATACAACAACAACAAATAAATATGTTTAAATTTAAATTATAGAAACACAAGTGAAATTACTAAATCTATGTAAAAAACTATGAATTCTCATGGTATAGTTGAGTATATGTCTATCTACAAAGTAGAAAGTGATGAGATCCCTAATTGGAGATCTCATCCTTGAGTAATCCCTCCTTTGTCCAATGCAATAATAAGAAAAAGACATAGATTATAGAAAATCTCAAAGGGAAATAAAATGCAAGCATGTTTGTGTATAAAAGATGATTATCTCTCCTTCCCACATATATAGCCTCTCCATGAGTGGCATGATCCCATGGTGTCACATATTCTTTATCTAGTTTGGTTGCTAAACAGCTAGTATGCCCATACTAGAAAAATATTAAAAACACGATAAATATTAAAAGAAATGGATAGATTATTGAAATAAATTGTAAAATCCAAATTTAGAATAGAAAAAGGTTAAAGGAAAACACTTACAATTTTTCTCTCGAAGGAGGCCCAACAACTACCCCTAAGATGTGATGATGAGCTAGCTACAACTTGCATGTATGCCACCTTCTTTTCCTACCTTTATCTATTAGGATTTTCATGTGTTACCTTCTTTATCTTCTCTCACTATCCCTAGTCAAGATAGCTAGACTTTTGTACCTCATTGTAATGGCCTCGAAGATAGCCCTCCAGAAGTGTGAGGTGAAGAGAGAGTCACGATCACTAATGATTCTTCTGGGTAGCCCATGCAGTTTGAATATTTCCTTGATGAATAACCTTGCGATGTCTGAGGCTTTATAGTTTGTCTTAACAGGAATAAGATGTTCAACCTCGGTGAGCATATCCTGTTAGATATGATCAATGCCCCACCCTCATTAGGTGCTACCAATGATCCATGGTGCTCAAAGTTGTAAGGCCCCCATTATGAGGAGAAGCCAAATGTGAGCCCGGACATTGGTTGAGTCCTGACTTGTATATCAGATGAGGTCTATGTGACCGGATGGCAAAAAAGGTGACTGTTGTGGGTCTAATCTTTGGGTTAGACGGAGTGGTTAAGCTGGTAGCAACTCGAGGCACATTGCATTGAGTTGCGTGGTAAGGGAGTTAAAAGGGGCCCCTATTGTGGGGTCCGGGGGCCGCGGAAGCGGCCCCTGGCTGGGGGGTCCCAGGGGGGCCAGCGGCCCCCCTGGCGGGGGTCCGGGGGCAGCGCCCCCGGCCCGATGGTAAAGGGAATATTCCCTGGAATATTCCCTGGCCGACTAGTGGAGGCTCATATGGTAGGTCGGTCAGCAGGCCGACCTAACGACCTTCGCGGGCTATAAAAGCTAAACCCCTTCGCAGCCATCTTACACTTATCTTTCACCCAGTCAGAGTTGTTGTTCCAGCTAGCCTTAAGCTCTTCACCTATCTTCTGTCTAGATCGCCATCTAAGCTTCATTCATTGGAAGCGCACGGGTGGACAGAGCCATCTTTGTATCAGTTGTTTGGAGTTAAAGAATTTTACTGATTCTCCTCTTATCTGTTGTGTACTCTCTATCTCTTTCTCAGATTCTGTTCGCTGCGCCGTGTAATATTTTTACATGGTATCAGAGCCCAGGGGGCTCTAGAGATCGGAGAGCGTGCAAGAGGCAAAGGCTTCAACAGCAAAGAGAAACGATGTCGACTCCGGGAAGCAGTTCTGGCGCATCCGGAAGCGGTGCAGGAGGTGGTGCTGCTGTACCGGCTATTCAAACACTGAGGATTCGTCCACCAACCTTCAGCGAAGGCAAGTTAGATGGTACAAACTACACCTTGTGGAAGTTCAAAATTACTACTATCCTTGATTCTTATGAGCTTCTGGAGACTGTGCTGGGGACTGACGCAGAACCACAGCCTACCCCCGACCCATCAAATCCTAGTGTGATGATTCCTCCGAATGCAGATCTTCTACGAGCTTGGAAACGAAGGAATGCAGATGCATTGTGTGCCTTAGTTACAAGCTGTTCTGACAGTGTTTTGACTCTGATTCAGCATACAACCAAAGCGTCGGAGGCTTGGAATGTACTAAGGAGTCAGTATGAAACACGAAACCAAACAAGGATTCAAAACTTGGAGAATCAACTAGCAGCGGAGAAGTTTGCTGAAGGAGAGACGGTTGAAGCATTCATCACTCGGATTAAGAATCTACGCGACCAGATGGCTGGCGCTGGGATACAAAAGACTAGCGAAGAGCTAGCTCGGAGGTGTCTTCGGATTTGTCCACAAAAGTTTGATGGACTAGTAACTGCCCTTAATACTCAGGTGAGACCTCAAGCTTTGACTTTTGAGGAGTTTTGTGCATTATTAATGGAGGAGGAGTTGAGGCTGAAAGCCCGAGAAGGAAGCAACAATGGAGATGCTGCATTCTCTGCCAATGCAAAAGGCAAAGGTGTTTCCTCCACCAAAAATGATGGTGACAAAAAGAAGAAGGGCGGCAAGAAGAAGTTTCAAGGAGAGTGCTTCTACTGTAAGAAGAAAGGACATGCAATTGCAGATTGTCGTGTCAAGAAGGCAGATGAAAAGAATGGTACCCTTAAAAGTAAAGGGAAAGAGACAGCCAATACGGCTGAAGCAGAGTTGGAATTATTCATGGCGACCATTGAGGAAGTGTGCTCCTCGGCGCAAGAAGAATCTACCACTGACTCTTGGGTGTTGGATAGTGGGGCCTCCCGTCACATGACCAACAAGAAAGGTCTATACAGTTCTATGCAGCCTCTACAAGAATCCATCACTGTGACGGTTGGAAATGATGCTAAATGCCCTGCTGCGGGCACAGGTACTATTTCTTTTGTTGCTGCAAATGGTGAAGTCAAAAAGCTTTCAAATGTGTTGTATGTTCCCGAAATCAGGAGAAATCTCTTATCAGTTGCTGCCATAACTGATCTTGGTCATGAAGTGAGGTTCAAGAAGACAGGTGCAGAAATTATTGATAGTGCTGGCACAATTGTTGGCAAAGGAGAAAGAAGGAACAACCTGTATGAGCTAAGTGCTCTTACAGCCACCGCTGGAGTGGGCACAAGTAAGCTTTGGCATGAAAGGTTTGGACACATCGGATTTGCAGTATTGAAGGAGATGCAAAAGCAAGGTATGGTTGCTCACCTACCTACAATAACTGAATTGAAGGAACCATGTGAAGCTTGTATGATGGGCAAGCAACAGAGAAAGGCATTTCCACAAGAAAGCAAGAATAGAGCACATGCTCCTCTAGAGTTGGTGCATGCTGACTTGTGTGGTAAGATGCCTACACAGGCCTTGGGGGGATCTTCTTATTTTATGTTGATTGTCGATGACTACAGTAGGAAGATGTGGGTGTACTTCCTTCGTGATAAGGCTCAAGCTTTTGGTAAGTTTAAAGAATGGCTAATACTTGTTGAGAATGAAACAGGGAAAAGTGTGAAGAAATTTAGAACAGATGGTGGTGGTGAGTTCAACTCAAAGGAGTTTGAAGGCTTTTGCAAGAGCAAAGGGATCAAGCGTCAATTGACGACGCCTCACACACCTCAGCAGAATGGTGTTGTGGAACGCAGGAATCGTACCATTGTGGAGATGGCAAGATGCATGCTAAAGGGCAAGGGATTGCCTAACCATTTTTGGGCTGAAGCTGTTAATACTGCAGTCTACATTCTAAATCGGAGCTACACAAAGGCTCTCAAGGGAAAAACACCTCATGAGGCTTACACTGGTAAGAAACCATCTGTTTCACATTTCAGAATTTTTGGATGTGAATGTTATGCACATGTTCCAGATGAGAAGAGAAACAAGTTACAACCAAAAAGCAGAAAATGTATCTTCTTGGGTTATAGTGATGAGCAGAAGGCTTACAAGTTATATGACCAAGAGGCAAAGAAGATCATCGCGAGCCGTGATGTGGTGTTCAAGGAGGAGCCGCATACAGTGGAGGAGGAGAAGGCAAGGTCTTCCACTTTATCATCAAGCGAAGAAGTAGTCCACTATGAACCTGTCCCGAGAGCTATCCCTATCCTTAAGGAGGAGGAAGCATCATCTTCAGATGATGAGGAAAAAGTTCACCAACCTGACATCACCCCACCGGAAAAGCCATTGCCGCGCTGGGTGAAGCAGCTCTATGACCACAATAATCCTATGCCTGCATCTGTTGAGGAGAAGGCAGACGGACCAAGGAGGTCTCAGAGAATAGAGGAGCAAAGGAGGGCTTCTGCTCACATAGTCAACATGGCCTTGATGGTTGAGATTATGAGAGAAGTAAAGGAGCCAACTGACTTAGAAGAAGCACTTGCAGATCCATCATGGAAGGCTGCTATGCAGGCGGAGTATGACAGCATAATGAAGAATGACACTTGGGAGCTAGTGGATCGGCCAGCAAAGCGGAAGATTATTGGCACCAAGTGGATCTGGAAGGTAAAGTACAAGGCTGATGGTACCTTAGAAAAGTACAAAGCTAGACTGGTTGCCCAAGGATTTTCACAAGTTGAAGGGTTTGATTTTCAAGAGTCATTTGCCCCAACTGCCAGAATGACCACTATTCGCACGGTACTTGCAGTGGCTGCCCACAAGAAGTGGCCAGTGTACCAAATGGATGTTAAGTCAGCGTTCTTAAATGGTGACCTCAAGGAGGAGGTGTACGTGGCTCAGCCACCAGGGTTTGAGGCCCCCCATTCTGAGAACAAAGTGTGTAAACTGAAGAAGGCATTGTATGGGCTGAAACAAGCCCCCAGAGCATGGTACCAACGGATAGATAGGTTCTTTTTAAACCTAAACTTCAAAAGATGTGCCTCAGATGCTAACTTGTATGTTTACAGGGATGGTAAAAAGTCTGTAGTGATTGTCCTATATGTGGACGACCTTCTTATTACAGGTGACTATGAAGATATGATCAACCAAACTCGAAAGGCTTTGAGTTTTGAGTTTGAAATGACAGACTTGGGCTTGCTGCACTATTGTTTGGGGATTGAAGTCTGGCAAGAGCCAGGAAAGATCTTCATCTCTCAGAAGAAGTATGCATGGGAGATCTTGAAGGCATTTGGCATGACCGAGTGCAAGGAGATAGCTACACCTATGGAGGTGAATGTAAAGTTATCCGTTGAGGATACATCAGCACTAGCAGACATTGGGAGGTATAGGAGGTTGGTCGGCAGTCTAATCTACTTGTGTAACACCAGACCAGATATCAGTTTTGCTGTTGGTGTTTTGAGCAGGTTCTCAAACAAACCTCATGAGAGTCATTGGAAAGCTGGGATGCGGGTGCTCAGATACTTGAAGAAAACTCTTGACTATGGTATCACATACAGTTTCGGAACTTCTCTTGTGGGGAACTGTGACTCAGATTGGGCAGGAGACATTGATTCCAGGAAGTCAGTTTCTGGTTATTGTTTCTCTTTGGGTTCAGGAATTTTCTCTTGGATTAGTAAGAAGCAACCAACAGTGGCATTGTCTTCTACCGAAGCAGAGTACAAGGCAGCTTGTTTTGCTGCATGTGAGGCCGTATGGTTGAGAAGGATTCTATGGCATATGGGAGTGCAGGATGAAGAACCAACTGTGCTGAGATGTGACAATCAGAGTTGCATCGCCATTGCCAAAAATCCAGTGTTTCATGCACGCACCAAACATATAGAGATCCAGTATCACTATGTGCGTGATTTGATGGAGGATGGGATAGTGGAATTGGTCTACTGTCCAACAGAGGAGAATGGAGCAGATATCTTCACCAAAGCACTTACGAAGGATCTGCTTCAAGTTCATCTTCAGAGACTCGGCATTGGGCCGAGGAGATAGTTCACCTATGGGTGGACATTGAGGGGGGGTGTTAGATATGATCAATGCCCCACCCTCATTAGGTGCTACCAATGATCCATGGTGCTCAAAGTTGTAAGGCCCCCATTATGAGGAGAAGCCAAATGTGAGCCCGGACATTGGTTGAGTCCTGACTTGTATATCAGATGAGGTCTATGTGACCGGATGGCAAAAAAGGTGACTGTTGTGGGTCTAATCTTTGGGTTAGACGGAGTGGTTAAGCTGGTAGCAACTCGAGGCACATTGCATTGAGTTGCGTGGTAAGGGAGTTAAAAGGGGCCCCTATTGTGGGGTCCGGGGGCCGCGGAAGCGGCCCCTGGCTGGGGGGTCCCAGGGGGGCCAGCGGCCCCCCTGGCGGGGGTCCGGGGGCAGCGCCCCCGGCCCGATGGTAAAGGGAATATTCCCTGGAATATTCCCTGGCCGACTAGTGGAGGCTCATATGGTAGGTCGGTCAGCAGGCCGACCTAACGACCTTCGCGGGCTATAAAAGCTAAACCCCTTCGCAGCCATCTTACACTTATCTTTCACCCAGTCAGAGTTGTTGTTCCAGCTAGCCTTAAGCTCTTCACCTATCTTCTGTCTAGATCGCCATCTAAGCTTCATTCATTGGAAGCGCACGGGTGGACAGAGCCATCTTTGTATCAGTTGTTTGGAGTTAAAGAATTTTACTGATTCTCCTCTTATCTGTTGTGTACTCTCTATCTCTTTCTCAGATTCTGTTCGCTGCGCCGTGTAATATTTTTACATATCCACCACAACCATAATGGAGTTGTATCCTCCCTAAACTTGGGGCCTGCCAACAACAAAGTCCATGCTAATGAATTCCCATTTCATTTGGGGAATGTCAAGTGGTTGCAATTTCCCTGGCATTTTGACATGTTTAGCCTTAATGTGTTGACAAGACAAACATTCGGTGACATATTTGAGAACGTCACCCTTGAGCCTATCCCAATAATAGCTCTTCATGACCGCATTAAGGGTCTTGGCATAGCCAGGATGTCCTGAGAAAGGGGAGTCATGGGCTTCCCAAAGTATCTTCTGCTTGAGTGATTGGTTTGTCGGGATACATAATCTTGTCCTATAGTAGACAAGTCCATTATTGATCCATTATTGATAGAGAATTCTTGATACTTTGTTTGTAGCTTCGGGTCATGATCTTTGATGGGGATCTCTCTTAGCAATTTCTGATAGGTTGGGTCATGATATGCCCCTTGTTTTGCTAGCTCAAGAATTGGGTTGTTTGGCATGGATACCTTTGTGGTTAGAGATCTGGATGTTGATGGATCTTGCAAATTAGAGAATTTAGAAATGCCTTGCGACTGAGTGCATTGGCAACTACATTCTCCTTTCCAGGCCGGTATTTGATTTCAAAATCATATTCTTCCAGCACTTCAATCCATCGATGTTGCCTCATATTGAGCTCATTCTAGGTAAAAATCCATTTAAGACTCTTGTGGTCCATCATTAAGGTAAATTTGTTACCCAGCAAGTAGTGTCTCCAAAGTTTGAGAGCATGGATGACAGCCAACATCTCCAGATCGTGGGTAGCATAGTTCCTTTCATGGCTCTTCAGTTTCCTTGAAGAGTATGCTACGGGATTACCTTCTTGCATAAGCACACATCCTAAGGCAAGTGCGCTAGCATCAGTTATCACTTCAAACTTCTTACTAAGATCAGGAAGTTTCAGGATGGGTGCTGATACCAAGCTTTGCTTTAGTTTGTCAAAGCTGGTCTATTCAGCAGGTGACCATACAATTGATACTTGCTTCTTTAGTAGATCAGTCAGAGGTGCTGCAATCAAGGCATAGTTTTTTATAAAGACCCTATACCATCCTATCGATCCGATAAAACTACGTATTTCTTTGACAGAAGTTGGTATTGGCCACTCCAGAACTTCTCTCCTACTAAAATTCCTTCCCCTGATACAATGAATCCTAGATATTCACTCTGTCGCTTGAAAAATGCACACTTCTTCTTCTTGGCATAAAGCTTGTGTGCCCTCATTGTCTCGATGCAAAGCTGGGGTTCATGATATTCTTCCTGCTTGGAGTAGACTAGGTATCGTCAAAGAAGACGAGTACGAAGTCATCAAGATAGGGCTAAAGATATCCTACATTAGCTTGTTGAAGGTAGCAGGAGCATTTGTCAACCCAAATGAGATGACTAGGAATTCAAAGTGTCCATACCTTGTGTTGAATGCCGTCTTTGAAATATCTTCTTCCTTGATCCTTATCTAATAATATCCAGACCTGAGATCTATCTTAGAGAATATCTTCGCACCTTGAAGACGGTCAAGAAGCTCATATATTCTTGGGATGGGGTATTTGTTTTTAATGGTTGATTGATTCAACCCTCAGTAGTCAATGCATAGCCGAAGGGTTCCATCTTTCTTTTTCTGGAACAACACTAGAGCTCCCCATGGTGAACTGCTAGGACGGATGTAGCCTTGGTCTGACAATTGCTTGAGTTGCTCCTTCAGCTCAATCGCTTCTGGGATGGACATCCTTTATGGTCTCTTTGCGATTGGTGCAGCTCCTGGTGCTAGCTTGATTTCGTGATCGACTTCCCTTTGAGGAGGAAGTTATGTCAGCTCTTTAGGAAATAAGTCTGTGTATTTCTTTAACCATGAAGGTTCTTCCCTAGATTCTTGTATCTGATCTAGCTTATTTAGTTTAATCAAATAGACAGGTAGCCCCTTTCTAACTCCTTTTATTATCTGTGTTGCTTTGGCCAGTTGAATTTTTGGCTTACCAACCTCTCCTTGAGTTGTGACTAGTTCCCCTTCAGAATTTTGAAAGGAGACTTGGCCCTCTCCACAATGAATGTGGGCATCATTGGGTATTAGCCAATCCATTCCGAGCAAACATTCGTGGACTCCTAGGTTCATTACCTTGAATCTTACTAAAGTCAAATTTCCACCAATAGGAATTTCACCTTAGCAGTTTGCCTGGTACAAGAGACCTCACGACCATTTTCTAATTCCACAAGTAAGGTAGGTGCATCTTTTGTGGGTATTCCTAATCTTTTTGCACAGACTGGTGAAATGAAGGAATGTGTACTGCCACAATCAATCAAGGTTTTGAAGCTTTTACCTTGATAATCCGATGCAGTTTGAATCACCGAGAATTGGCGATTCGGGCCTTTCTTATGGAGAGCGGCATGAACCATTGCCCTCTCAATGTCAGCTTCCATGGATGGATCTTCTTCATCACACAACTCCTTGTTGGCAACACTGGAGGTTCTCCCTCTGACCCTAACGGTGGCTCCTTGTCCATGGGTGGCTCCTTGGAATGGCCCTTGATGTTGTCCTCTACTAAGCTTGGGACACTGCCTTTTAAAGTGACCAGGCTCTTTGCAATGGAAGCAATGGAGACTGCGGCCATTACCTTGTGTAGGAACAAAATTGTTAACAGCATTCGCCCTAGCTTTCTTCCTTTGTCCCTGGTTTTGGCCCTGCACTCTCTTGGTCTGAGATCTAAGCATTCGCTTGTTCTAATCCCTATAAGACTAAGTCCTGTTATTCCTGGGCTTGGTTTGCATCTCTTGTATTATTGGCGCAACTCGAATTGAGCACGTCTTGCAGATCCGTTGGACACATTGACTCCAAGCGGGTGTCTATGGGTGGATTTAACTTGGCACAAAACTTTAACACATGTTGTGTCATATCCATTTGTGGCACGTACTTTAAGAGAGAGACAAACTTTAAATAGTATGCATCCAGGGATAGTCCAAGTTGCTTTAATTCATAGAATTTGTTCATCTTCTACGTGCAGTAGGCAAGTGGTAAATATCTCCCTCACACAGCTTTTTTAAGCTTCTCCCAAGTAACTGGCCCTTCTGAGATCCCTTGGTCTCTACACCATTGTTTCCACCAAACTCTTACTTCGTCGGTAAGCTTCAGTTTGGTGAGCATAGCTTGGTTAGCGGGTGCAATACCTGTTGCCTCGAAATAATCCTCCATGGATTCGATCCAGATCTCAACATCAGTTTGGACGGTCCTCCCCTTACCATCGAATTCTGGTGGCTTGATTTGTTTGAGAAGAAACTTCTTCTCTTGAATTACAGTCGTATTTAGTGCAGGGGTCGGACTAGGAATCTGCACTTGAGGTTGTGCCTGGGCAATAAGATTCTTTACGTTAAAAACTTGCTATACGTTTCTCACATTACATTACATGCCTAGCTCAGCTTTTAGCCAAGTGACCTAATCACTTACTCCTTTACCAACACTTACAGCCATGACAAACAGTGATAAAAAGTCTATTTCATTCATATGGGCATAGCCCTTCTGAGTACAATTATTTTTGGAAAGATAGAACAAGCTGATTGGTACATCAATTTGGGGAAAATAAGATTTTGTTACATTCGGCTATGGGAATTGAGTATTAATAAGGAGTGGGATCATGGATTTTCAGGAATCGTTAGGTCATAGGAAGCTTGGGGTATCCCTTCCTTTGATACCCATTCTTCTCATAACATCCCAGCACCTTGATTCTATCGGCAGGGATTATTCGAGTCACTTTCTCGTACACATACTTGTTTTTCTTGACCTTTCGACCGCCGACATGTAGGGTTGCGTTTGCGTGAACCTCGACAAACATGAACAGCTTCACTATCTTTAAGTCCTCCATCCACTTGACTCTCTTCAAGTTGGTCCGAAGGTATGCAAGTCGGTGGGCAGCTATGTAATAAATTCATGATTCATCCATCCATACAGGGGCGAAGGATTGTAGATGCGGTCTAGGATATTCATCATACCTAGCCTCTGTCGATAATCCGAAGCACGCATTGTAGTCATAAACATAACCTTGAGCACCAAGAATTTGTTCCACGCTTCGCGACTCTGCAGGCCAGCATCGACAAGTAAGTAAGGAAATGTTCTTAACGGCAACATTTCTCTAGTTCCCCTCATTAAGTTTTCTTATAAATATTAGATTCCGTTGGTTTGCTCTGATACCAACTATAATCTGTCCCCCTATCTACTTTTAGGACACATCTTAGCAGCCCATCGGGAAGAGAGTCTAGAAAGCGCCGCCCGGCACTCCCAAGGAATGTCACGGGGTTTGCGATCTAGGTCTTCCCGAGTCTGCCACGAAGCGGAAGCATTCTGGCCATTCCCACTTAGGATCGACATGAATCCGGGCTTTCCTAATGGTCAAGTTCCTAGAATGCTAGCTAGCGTCGAGCCCCAGATGAACTACTTTACACAGAAACATCAGGGTCGAAGCAGATTTATACTGTACTTGGTTCAAGGAGAATGGGAAACTAGAGGGATGCAAAGCTCAACTTCTCTACCCGTAAGGCATAGTCCCATTCCGTTCCCCTAAACCAGCATAAATTGTGAGTCTAGCTCTATAGATTCTAGGTCATTGTTGCCTCGCTATCAATTCCTTTGAGAAAAGTTCCTGGCCAACCGGGACCACCCTTCCGTAGGACGGACCCAGAGTCACATCCACCGCACTTTTCTCGGGTTGCTTTAGTTATCTAATTACCTACCACATTTAGTTTGACAAGCAAAAATAGCTTCTTTAATTAACCAATTAATCATTGGTTCCTTCACGTAACTTAGGCACTGACATAGAAAAACAATGTCAAGCAAGTTCCTTTTCAACATTTGATCTTTATTTATCAGTATTTGGAATACATCACATAATCCGCCCGAAGGCTATTCCAACAATCCTCAGGGATCACTATTCCAAGTTCCGCCTGTTAACTAGTATGTGGGCCTCAAGATTCCATCTCGAGTCACGTCGGCCTGTTGTGCAGGATCTATAGACAAGGGATTTACGCCTAGAGCCTCCCCTGGCACCCAAGTGTCCTCCTGCTCCAAGTAGCACCCATGGAGAGACATCTCGCGGTGGGTTTGGTCCATGTACCCGGCGCAGACAGTCAAAGGTAACTGGTACTGCCTCTCCCTCCATGCTTTCAACCTGAAGCATTAGTTATTTTTCTTGAATTCGTTCTTTGAGCAAAGAAGTACAAACAGTGCACCTAAGTGTACAATCAAGAACATTCCAGTGGTCATTTGTATGGCCAACTGCTAAGGTGTGATTCCTTCTCTCTGAATATATCCAGCATTCGATTCGGGATCAATCGCGACTTGGCAAGATCCCAAGGGTTTCGTAAGCTGAGTTGCTGGTTTACCCCTTTTTCCTTGGGTTAGGGTTTATACCTTGTTGACCCAAATTGTCACTACCTTAGGTATCCTTATGTCTTAGTCAATAAATCCTGGACAACCCCGTTGTCCTAATTTGGTTGGTCAATTGCTTTCTTGGCAATTCGTAACTGCCCTAGCTTGGCAAATCAGTTCCCAAGGAAGAGTGATGTAGCAGGATGACTACTCATCCTCTAGAAAATTAGACTTGTACTTACAACTCGCCAAACTTGGTCTAAGGAGTGGCAATACTATTTCGTGATTTAGACACAAGACCATATGACGTTGCAGCTCGTAGCACGAGATAGGTGTCAGTATCTAACTTGTGGGATTATATCTTTCTTCATACGGTCTTTCTTGATCAAGAATACCTTTGATCAAGATAAGGGCTTGGGAGTCCTCTTGACCCAACCCAACCTTAACCCTACTAGGCTAATAACGCTTTGGCCCTAGGGTTCCTAAATTCATACGGAAGTCTAGCATTTGGTCAATTGATCCTTAGGGTGAGAGCCCTAGATCATTCTTGAATGGGTGTTTAGCTAACCCTAACATTGCGTGAATGTGGGTAGGACCTTTAAGATTGGAAGTATTAAGTCGGCAACCCAAGTGTGATACTAGGCAGAATTTTATCATAGCTTAACCCTACCTAGCACATTGAGGTGATCATCATATGCTAACTAATCATACCCTTATGATTCTCATGTAAGCTATTCAATTATATGTGAATTACTTAGTTGATCTAACCAACCCATGATTTAAGATGATCTTTCCTTTTAAATATGCAAATACTTTCTTCTAAATTTGCAAGTATTTTTCCCTAAAAGATGTAAGTAACTACAAGATATAACATTCCATGCAAATATGCAATTTCAAGACCATAGACCTTTTCCTTCTATGTAGCTACAAGATCTACAATGATCGTTACTTTTCCTTGCCCTATTGACAATTCAGAGCTAAATCTTATAACCCTAGTTGATGCAATGAAATCAAAGCTTTAATATTTTTAATGAAGATGCATTCAAACTTTGATAAAATAACTCCATGCATGAATGCCATGAGTCCATCATTGATTTTAATCCGTCCTTTATCACTTAACCCAATTTAAATTGTAACTATTCATTGCATGCGAATTGGATTATATCAGTTTTATTGACAAAGTTCATAAATCTTTTTTCATTTCAATGCAACTTTTTAGACAACATTTAACGTCTGTCTACTGTTGCCTTAATCACGAGACACAACCAAGAATTTATTACCTAAATGTGTTATGTGTTATATGTCCTAACCTTTGCGAGATGCAACAAGGACGCCTTTGCACAAATTCTTCTTTTAACTTATGCGTCATACATTGAAAATGCAGCTACTCTTGACCCACAGAAGTGCAAGCAAATGCAAGTCCTTGACATGCCGCTAAACTTTGAAAATCGAATGTGTAAATGTATTTAAATTTCCCTATGTGAATTAAAAACATGCTTAAAGCATCCTTTTTCATGCGGGAATGTTATCGGAATCTGGGCATTAAGAATCGGGGCGTTGTCCACTCGCATACTCGAAGTCGAAGCTCCCGCGTGTGCTCCTCTTGCCTTTTGCTTAGGAGCCATTAACGCGGTAGATTTTGACGTAGTGAATCTTCCTTGGCTCCCTTACGCACTTTGAGGGTACTATTGTCCGAGATTCTCCTCTTCCGCACAGGAATTTGGATCTTGCAGTCACGGTTTTAAGGAACCCGGGAAGGCACGGGTGAATAAGGCCTATGGAAGCTTCAATAGAAGCTTCCAATGGAAGCTTCCAAGCTTCTGTCTCACAGCCAGATGACGTGGAGGAAGAGTGATGATTGGGAAGATGACGACGATGCTGATGGTGAAGATAATGATGATGGTAATAATGATGATGGTGGTGATGAAGATGATGGGCGCAACAGCCTAGCAGCAGCATGGCAGTCCTGGTGGCGTGACAGCATGGTGAGCGGGCAGCACGATCCACAGGGCGATGGCAGCAGCTCCACCATCCCCTCCCCCCTCAAGCTTGGGGAGGGAGGTTTCATATATATATAGGGTTGAAAAGGGGGGGGGGGGGGGGGGGGGGGGGGGTAGCCACACAAGTGGCAAGGTGCATGCCTCCTCCCCATGTCCCTCCACCACTTAACTCATATGCCCTCTCCTCGCCATGCAACGGCTGAAGGGGAGGGGAGTTTTTTTTTAAATTGCAAATATTATCCATTATCTCTTTTCCCCCTTGAAGGGGTGTTCCCGCGTGGGCTACGGGTTTTGAGCCACGGCTTTCTACACACGATGCGGGGCTGGTGTTTATCCATGCACGTGGAGGGAGCACTTAGCCCAAAGTTTTTTGTTGTAGGAGATCACTCGAAATTGCTCTTGCGTGGGATGTGCGGGGTCTAGGGTCGTTTAATATTTCGTTGTGGAAATATTACACATGCATGTATGCAAACAATCACAAACCTTACCTTGAACCTAAAGGTTTTCTCAACAACGGTGTGGAGGAGAGAGTGTTTACAAGAGAAGTAAGTAAATAAACCAAAAAGTATGAAAATCATGGAGGAAAGGAGCACTTATTATAGTGTATTTTTTGACATTGTTATTTCTTGCTCTTGGTATTGTCCTTGCAAAATGTGTAGGGAAAAGAAGATTTCATCCATAGGGTAAATTTAAATGACACCAATCAGTGCCTTGGAAAGCATGCATAATGTGTGTCCATATAATCATTGAAAATAGCTTCATAACTTACATTGAAATATCAATAAATATATATTAATGTGTGTATTAATGTCTATATTGATGGGCATAGTAGAGATAATATTGACAATTATACCACATGCAAATTTTTCCCACATTCTTGTTAGAAATTCGAGTTAGTATACTTGTGATTTGTTGTAGTGAAGTAATATAGCAACCAATCAAATTTGCAGAAGTTACTTTCTACTTTGAAGTGAAAGGGCTATTAAGATATGTATTGTGATGTGCCTTTAAATCAAAACATTAGGTTTTGGATTTAAGCTATAGTCACAGTCCATATAATATGATAAATGCATGTGAAGAAGGTTTTAACGTACAAGATAATGGGACTATGAGCTTTTAAAGTTAGAAGCTTGGCTAGGGAGCATGTACTTAATATGGCAAAGAAAGATTTGGCTGTAAGGATTTCTCAACTATAAGGAATGTTGGTATATTGCATTTACAATCAACTGTTAAAAGCAAATTGGGTTTTGGTCAAGATAGCTAATCTTAAGAAGGCAGAAGACTTTGTGAAGCTTAACTCTAAGTGGATTGAGAAGAGTAAAGTTTCTTAGGTCATTATGGAGGGTAGAGAAAGTACCAAGTCTTGGAAGAGAAGGCTTAAATCCTCTTAGGTGGCTAGCCAATCCCACATGTATCTTATGCTTTAGAGAATCGTTGCCAACAAGCTAGAGTGAGGATAAGATGAAGAAGTATTTGAAACCCTCATGTCTATTCTATAAGAGGAAATATAAGGTATTTAGAATATTTCTTTTGGGATTGCATGGAAGTGTCAAGGATGGTTTGCATCTCTTAGATATTTGAAAAAAGCCTACTTGTTGATTGAGGGATTATCAATGATGAATCTTAAAGGTTGTTGATTGTCTCAAGAGTTGTTATCTGCAAATCCATTTGGCCTTTAGGAATGGCATTCTCTTTTATCAGTGTAAGAATGGTTTAGGATGTATGGCCAATATTGTCATATTTGAGGTACATGGTCTTTCTAGTGTATTGTGTATGAAAAGTAGCTTGCTTAAGCGCACGTTTTAAGAAGATGATTGCACCTCTATGCAAATGTTTTATACAATTACCTTTATTATCATCTCTCTTATTGAAATAAAACACTAGTTTCAAAAGTGTTACAACTACGCAATGATAGATTGTGTAGATGGGTTATTTACTCACAAATGCTTAACAAATTTTCTAATATGGCAAAGCTTTTCTATCAACAACTATGAAAATATAAATGAGGGAATATTGATGAACGCGCTTCATATTCTTCATAAAGACCAAATAAAAATTTGAATATTTATCAACACTTGTGAAAATTGCCAATAGCTCAGTGAGGAGATACTTGATTAAACCTTCTATCTTCCCATTAGATTAGAGTTTTGGGGAAGAACTTCTCCATTCAATTAGGGTTTTAGGAGACCCCACTTTCCCCTTTGGTGCTCTCTATGCCAATGTGGTAGTGGGAGGAGATGGTTCCTCTCCCTCCTCAGTGCTACCTATTATACCTAAACTCTTAAGAAGTGCCATGTCTACACACTTGACTAAACATTGAAGAGTCTAACAAGTAACTGTAGCACCATTGTAAGGAAACTAATCATGCAAAATAAATACCACACCATGTTCACTTTGCTTACAAGTCCCCAACAAAGTCTTAGCAAGATTTGGTCATGACACCACCCTTAGTTTGCTCTATTTAGCTAAAATGACATAAGTGCACGATCATTTGATAGACATTATGCACACCCTTACTTTGCTTGATTTAGCTGCGTAGCATAATAAGACCATTGGATACATGTTATGCAAGGTGTTTTCAACTATTTTTGACCTTGTCATATGAGCAAGTGTCACCAATTTTGGTTGAAACTCACTTGATCATTTCAATGGCAGGTCAAATGGAAATTATCCTATTGTAGTTTTTTTAAAATAATGCATGTGAGAACTAATACTAATGAGCAAAGGTAAATATAGTTACAACATGAAAGTTATGCCCCTTGCCCTAAGCCAAAACACAGAGTTTCTTTCAAAACAGTTTAAAGATCCAGTGTGAATCCTTGAGTTGCTTCAAAATTAGTAAAATCTCATCCTTTAGTGAACCTATAGCATCCTCAATGCTCTTGATAGTGCAAGATCTAAACAAACATGTATTCCTCCATGACTAGATAAACTTCAAGGTGATGGCAGACATGAGACTAATCAGCCTCCAAGTATCATCATCTAGCAAGCCTTGATCACCAAATAGGACCATTGAAAAGCACAGTCTGTCATTCAAATTTTCTTGTCTAATCCACTGTTTCACTTTCCTCCAAACAAGCCTCACTTGTACACAATCCTAAAAGAGATGTTGATCAGTCTCCATTGCTCTCTTGCATAAAGGACATAGAGGGGATATTTGTATTTTGTCAGCCAAATAGCACCTGAGAGGGAGCTTCTTAAGCAACAAACGCCACTAAAATACATTCAATCTAAGAGACATTGTAGTCTCCCATAGTCTTTTAAGTATCTTCTTCCAAGTCCTAAAGCTAGCCATAGGGGACTCATTCTTCCACTTACACTGCATAGAGAGGAATATGGCATTGGAGGGCACTAATACATCCCGTAGAGATTTGTAGTGAACCAGCAACTTGCCCACAGGGCTAACAAGGTCCTTCAAAATTAAGCCATCATTTCTAAATGGTGAAGTCAGCCATGCTGACCAAATGAGTCAAAACATAGCATAAGAAGTCAAAATTCTTATTGTTCAACTCATATCCGATCTGCATCAAATCAGTTTGCATCATCCAAGAACCTTCAGTATTGTCCCAAGTTCTAATTTCTTTATCGTGTAGCACTTTTGCCAGCATGTTGTTTCTATGTATCCGAGCACACTTTGGATCATAAGCAAAAGGAGATAGCCATACACTTTTGGAAAGTGAAAAATCACCATCCATAGCTCCCTTGGAAGACCAAGAGGAGTCGGTTAATTAGCTTCTGCAACGTAGCAGCTAACGCTTGTCAGATTGGGAAATTGATATCCTGAGGTGAGGACAAGAAATAATATCTTTCCACGATGGATTTAACCATGCACTACTTCGAATATTAGCCCTCTCAATCTAAAACTTTAGTAGGATAGTCCAGGGTTGAGACACATCCATCCTCTTGAGAAGAGCCAAAGATAAGCTAAGTGATTTATTAGCTAGACTCTCCAATGCGCCCAGCCCTCCCATTCTTCTTATCTTCTGTAATTAGGTCCTAGTTGATTTGTGATGGGATCTAAAATGGGCCGGCACCAGCTATAGCACTAGCCAGACCTCTAACATGCACAAGACAACCCCACGGCCTCGCGATCAGGAGCGTCTATAGGACACATTGCCCTGCTATCATACGTACATTTTGTGTTTGTATCATACTTTGTAGTCCAACCCTTAACCTTCTCAGACTCCTCAGAGGGAGACCCTACATATTTTGATGTAATTCACCATGTAGAACAACATAGGAGGCACCCCTTGGCTTATTGTCGTGGCCCCACTGTAACTCCTCCTATACCTTGGGGATTGGCCCCTTGATGCATCACTAACACATATAACACATACAAAATAGACTCCACTCTTGGTACCAATATTATATCATTCCACAAATGTACCAGTCGTCACTTACTTGTCCCCTTCGACCCACCGTCTAGACCTACAGCTTGGGTGCCTTGCTCTCTCCAGTGTGGGTCATTTATAATTAAACCAAGTGCTATGCATACCAAGAATAGATACCATGTGTATATGATTCATGTAATGGTGTATGCCTTATTTTGTGCACAAACAATTATGGTTTAAAATCAGCCTATGTGTCGTGCAAAAGCAATCATTTTAATGAATTTCCACTAACATGCAAGGCTTCGTTGAAAGAACCTAGCAGCAAGGCTAACCCTCATGCTGCTAGATCCATTATTTTCAAATAAACCGCATCCTAAATGTTATGCATAAAGAGAACAATCATACTTTTTATTATTTCAGTGTTTAAACTGTTGTATAACATCATCCTCCCCCTCACTGTTCAGGTTTTGCTGCAGTGCATAGGTGTAGAGGGTTTTGTATGTCATTTCTTGTATGTAAAAGCAATAAATACACACTTTAACACAAAGGACAAGGATAAAGTGAGGCTTAACCATATGCTTCAGTCCCGTCAGACATTCACATACATAGATCTTATTTTTTCATTCTTTTCCAACGCAAGAAATCTATTTTTTCCTATTTATTTTTAATAGAAAATATATATTTTTTGGTTTTTCTCTAATGATTGATCATTTTAACTAAAACTCAGCATTTTTCCTTATTTTATCCCATGTCCACTCATTTTTTTCCATTTAAAATCAAAGAAACTATCAATTTTCATCAAAATTAGTGGTTTTTTGGGTTTTTTAAATTTATAATTGCTATAAATCAATATGGGTTCTGCATAACAGTGATTGCAACCCTCACACATAATGCAAGGAACATTCAAATAAAATTTCAGCCCATGTGCACACCATTTAGACCATGAACGATAAAAAACAAGCAAAATTCTTTCATAAAATAGAGCATACCGCTTTTTTTGCGTGTTTCGGGTTTTTTGAATATTTAATTGGGACTATGTATCAACCAACCAGCCATGGATTTCAACATAGATCTTCAACCTTCAGCCTCCTCAGCCTCCTAGAACAATCCGGTGCCTCCCCAGACAAGCATCCATCACCCGATCCTCTTCTTGATTCTTGCCACATGAAGTGCCTCTATGCAAGAGAGAGAGGGAGGAGAGAGAAATACTATTTTTTTATCTCTTTGCTCAGTGCATCAATTCTTGATCAGATTCTGGTGATGGAGGGGCAAAGAATAGAGGCATCTCAGGCCCAAGAGGATTCTCTCTCTCTCTCTATAGATCAGAAAATGGCCAATCGTTGTGCCTAGATGGGAGGCGCCAAAAAAAATGTACCCCCCTCCCTCCCATGGCATCTCATTTCTTTGTCTTAAGCTCAAGGTTAAGCAAGCTTAAGCTTTAAAACATAAAGTATCTAGTTCATAGCTTGTACTTTCACACTTTCGGCAAGTGGTTTTTTCAGTTTTGAGGAGGCAAACGGCATCAGAATTGAGATCCGTCTAGATGGGTGGCAAAGTTGGAGCCCGTCCCGCTCTTTTTGGCTTCTAGATCCAGTAGCACTTCACAACCTCAAATCTTGTAGGGATTAAATGGGGGATCAAACGACCTCGAAATGGAGATCCGAGACTTGTGTTGGATTCCTAACGTCGTTTTGCATCTAGTAAAACTCCAAGTCGGCCATCCGCCACCGTTTGATTTTTCATGCAAATAAGCACTAGCACTCTAGGGACTTGCCACTTAAAATCGTACTAATTACTGCCGCAACCTTTGACAAAGTCTATTTTTCCCTGAAATTTGAAATTTTTGGCTATTTTTAAGTACTTCTCGGCATCAAGTGCTCTAGGGACTTGCCACTTAAAATCGTACTGATTGCCACTGCCGCCTTCGACGAAGTCTATTTTTCCCCTGAAATTTAGAATTTTTGGCTATTTTTAAGTACTTCTCGACATCAAAAATCATATGTCATTGGCAACCATAGGATAGGGCGACTCAACCCCGTCGAATCCCACGAACAGATCTGCACATAAACACAACCAAAAAGAGCATCAAGTTTATACAAAATAGATACACTCCAAAACACATCACAGCTCTCACCCTACCCCCTGACAAAACCAAGGCATGAAATCCACAAGGACTAGGCCTAGCATAACCTGACAGAAAGTCTAAAGCGAGTCACTGACCAACTACTCCAGCACAGCCAATGCTAAAAAGAACTATCAAAGAGGTCATCCTAAGTGGTGGTTTGAACTACCTACCTAACTAGGGACAACTCAACTAGGAGCTCCTACTAGGTGAGAACTCCTATAGCCTGATCAAGAAATATTATCTTTTAGCATATTGGGTCTTTTAGTCTCTTATTTTCCATACTCGGGCATGTAAAAAGGAGGGAGCTAAGCGTAGTGACCCAAGGAGACTAGGGCATTGGCCTCAGTTCGTGTCTCAGTAGCCAAGAACCTACCAAGCCCTCGCAAGGCGACACTGAATCCTTTTCTAATACTTACTTTTATTTTCGCTCCAACCTTCTTATATTCTTTATTTTTTAGCTAGGTGCCACCCCTCAGAAGACAAGGTATCGGCCTCAGGTCTTTTCTCATCCCCATGAACCTACCAAGCCTTTGCAAGGTGATAAACAACAGCTCAAGGATTTTACTTTCTTTCCTTTTCTGTTTTTAGAGGGGTTAGAACCCCTTTTTACACACCTCTGTATATTCATATATTATCTTTCAGATATGTAGGGTTTTGCCTCTTTCCATCATTATTTTAGTAGGCTTCTCTAACTGTTCACAACTAATAGGAACTCCTAGAACGGCTACCTAGCAGGCCAGCAGAACAAGGTCACTAGAAGTGCCTTCTAAAACAAGTCTTTCAATGCTTGACAATGCCTTTGCAGGAGGCAATGACTACTTAGACCTCCCACAGACATACAGAGCCTAAACCTAGGACTTCATGCCTCAATTGCCAGTCCCCAAAAACAAAGAAAGTAGCCCTTACACTCACATATATCATTAATTGCTTAAGGGAAAAGACTCAAAAAGGGGACGAAACTACCTAGAATGGCCACAAGAAGCTCCTTCGTCAACCTGTATGATGCAATCACTACAACAAAAACCCATTAATTGTACCCGCACCAAACAGATGAATGGCCCTCTTGGCCTAAAGAAATGGTACATTTCACTGCAAATGGCCTAAAGATGGATAGGTCATTCTTATCCATGCAATACAGGGTCGTCTTAACATATACATCACATCCTATCAAACTAACCAAGATACCAAGGATAGCAACAATTGGACGGCGAGCCCCATGCTACTCATACCACGCAGCTCAAGGCTTGATCTTAGGCTTTTGTAAATCCACTAGCCCAAGCCTTTCTACTGATATAACCTTGATATGGCCTATCCTTCCTTGGATATCATTGGCTAGGTGAATGACATCATTGAGCTCGCATGTCCCACATTTATTGTCATCCAAATGAGTTGGTTGTTCAAGCGGCTTAGAGGCTCCTTCGATAGAAAGAATCACAACTTGGTACTCATTCGAACCTTTCCTATTTGGGTTTTAGTGTTGCAACCAAAACTAGGTAGGGTTTCAATCCGAGACCCATCACATGACTGTATCCTAGGGCAGTGCATATTGTTAGACGTATCGTTATGGCCTTTTATCACACCTACATGGGAATTGATCACAATATATCTACATGGTGTTATTGACCTTGTATTTAATGCACCATCCACATTTTGAGAGATCTTGGGTTTCCAAACCCATCTCACATCCCTTATTGCATTCTTAAGCTGCCTTGACTGCCCACATTGGTCCAATGGACTCACTATGGATTTATTGCTATAGCCAAATGGCCTCACATCCTTATGACTTCTATTTAGTACAAGTGGACCTTTTGCATCATGCATCTTCTTCATACAAGAGGTCTTTACTTGCTTTTATCCACTCTGCAATTGCTTAGCCATATGAACCATGCTTTTACTAAAAGGAATAACATCTACTCGAAAGCATGATTCATCACAAAATTGAAAAGGCTTCTCAAGAGCCTTACTAGCAGCACAACTAGGACCACTCATAGCACACTTATTCATACTCGTAGGCCCGATGGTCCTATCAATGCCACCATCGCAACTACCTCTCATGGGAGCATTGCAAGCCTTGGTGGGACTTACTGGGCTTGGAATTTTTTCATCCCCAAGGGATATATTATCCCTACTATTGCCATTTTCTGCTTAGAGATTTTGGCTACCAAGGTTCCCCTCATAGGTTGCCTTGGTATCAACAAGTGAGCTATCTCCTTGTAGAAATGGTTGGAAGCTAGGATGCACTTGTACTAAGCAGGGAAAACTCCAAAAGTTTTCCCAACATCTCTGAATATGTCCCTCATAATCAATGGCATGCATCTTTGCTTCCCTTAATGACTTAGGATTCCGCATTCCCACTTGGATTTGCATGTTGATCTCTAAGCCACTCAAAAAGAGATCACATAGCACATCAGTTGGCAATGCAGTAGCTCTTCTTGGCCAAAGCCTCAGAAGATCATCAAAGGCTCTAGCGTATTCTTTAACAGAAGGATAGGACTCGTGCCTAATCTGCATCAGTTGTCCTAAAACTTGGGTCATAGGCACCTCCTTCTCATATTCATCTAAAAATTTATCACATAGCTCATCAAAGGATTTAATCGACCCTCTTGGGAGGCTCTAGTACCATTTCCTAGCTTCGCCCTTCAGGGTACTTGAAAATACGAGCATCCGATGAATATCATTGAACCCACTTGCAATACAAGTTAGGCCGTATTCTTGTAAATGCACCATCGGATCCTCATTAACCAGCCCATGAAACACTGGGAGATCCTTATAAGGAGGAGGGCATTTAGTCCTTTCCTTCGGGATCAGCACTGGGGCATTAAAATCCTCGTAATCATAACCTAACTATAGTGTCTTAGGGTCTCCAACCTCTTCCATTTTCACCTTTACTGGTGAAGGGAGGTTAATATTATCCTTGCCATCCCTTTCTGCCAACTCACAAAGTGGTCTAGGGAGTCCTATAGCTCTTAGCATGTCATTCTGATACTTTCTTAGAGGATCTTCCATGTCTTTCCCCTTCCTAGGCAGTTCCATGATGGCTTTATCTAGGAGCTTCTTCCCCTGATCAAAAGCAAACTTATCCTTAGCATTTAGGTCCTAGGGACCGTCCCTTTTAAGCAATGGTTTTCCCTTTACAACTAGGGCTTCTAACATCCTTGTGATACCTAAAATTTTGGCACGATGCCCCACCACATGGGATGTTTTAGCCAATGTAAAGCACCTTATAGACACAATCAAATTGAACAGAAAGAAATCCAAGCCCAAGTTGAAGAATTGTTAACCTGAGGACTCATTAGGCCTAGTAGTTCTCCTTTTGGTGCACATGTCCTATTAGTTAAGAAGAAAAATAATACCTATAGGATGTGCATTGACTATCGTGCCCTAAACAAGATCACCATCAAGAATAGATATCTGATCCCTAGGGTAGACGACCTCATGGATAAACTACAAGGGGCCACAATATTTAGCAAGATCTCAAATCTGGATATCATCAAGTACGATTGAATACACCTGATATTTTCAAAACTGCATTTAGAACTCAATTTGGTTATTATGAATTCCTTGTTATGCCTTTTGGTTTAACTTATACACCAAGCACATTCAGCCGTATGATGAATCGCATATATTTGAAGCACCAGCATTGTGTAATTGTTTTCTTTAATGACATATTGGTTTTCAAAAAGAATGAGAACAAGCATTATGACCATTTATCTTTGGTTTTCAAATTATTGAAAGAGAATCAATTATATGCTAACCTTGAAAAGAGTGAATTTTTCCAAACCCACATTGAATATTTAGGACATTGTTTCTTATGATGGTATTAAAGTTTATCCTAAAAAGATAGAAGCAATTTTGAATTGGCCGATCCCTAAAAATGTGCATGAGTTACATTCTTTCTTAGGTCTTGCTAGCTTTTATAGAAAATTTATAAGAAATTTTTCATTGCTTGCATTACCTTTAATGAAATTATTAAAGAAATGTATTGTATATCATTGGTTTGATAATCAGTGAAAGTCTTTTGATTTACTGAAACATGCTTTAACCCATGCCCTTGTTTTGCAATTACCTAACTTTAATAGACCATTCTTTCTCATAGTCACTGATGCTAGCGGATCAGGAATAGAAGTTGTCCTTATGCAAGATTCACATCCCATAGCCTATTCTAGTTGCAAACTTAAACCCTATAAACTAAAGTATTCTACCTATGATAAGAAATTGTTAGCTGTAGTACAAGCTTTGCGTCAATGAAAACTCTATCTAATGGGATCTGAATCCATGATCAAAGCTGACCACAACAAAGTATCAAACATCTCCTTAGTCAGCCACAAATATCTGACCAACATATAAAATGGGATGTTTTTATTCAAAGTTGTCATCCACTTATCCAATATCAACGTATCCATAATATCTCTCTTCTATCTTTTGATTCCCTTATCCCTATGAAAGATACCTATGACCAAGACCCCAATTTTCAAGCTGATTGGAATAAATTAGTTGCTAATAACTAGATTCCAATAGATTCATTGTCTTATTCTGATGGATTTATGTTTTATGAGAAAAGGTTGTGTGTAACTATTCCATTTAGATCATTTGTGTTGCACAAAATTCATTGTCCCCCATATCAAGGCCATAGAGGTATTATTTCTACTTTACGTACATTGGTTGAAGATTTGAAATCTGATGTTTCTAGCTTTGTATCTGAGTGTTTATTTTGTCAAAGAGTTAAGTGACACCATGGTAAGCAATATGGTTTATTAATGCCTTTACTAATTCCTGAATGACCACGTGAACATATTTCAATGGATTTTATAATTGGTTTGCCTAACACCCAAGCTAATCATGATATAATTTGGACTATTGTAAATCGATTTAGCAAACAAGTATATTTCATTCCATGCAAGAAAACATTAACTGCATCATCTCAAGTTGCACAATTGTTTTTGAAGACTGTTTTCACTAACCATGGTTTACCAAAAGTTATTATTTTTTATCGTGATTCTAGATTCTGTAATAATTTTTAGACTACTTTGTTTGCTAATTTAGATACAAAGATTGTTTTCTCATCTGTATTTCATCTGAAAACTAATGGGCAAATAGAAGCTACTAACAGTACAATATTAGATCTTTTACATGCATATACAATTTCAAAACCACAAACATGGGATACACACTTGCATTTACTTCAGTTTGCATACAATAATACACCACATACAGCTGCACAAAAAGCACCTTTTGAAATCATTCATGGACATAGATTGCCTACACCTGTTACATCATTAGCAAACAAAGTTAAAGATGTTGATGATATTGCCAATATACATGCTACTATTTTTGCTAAAGTTAAAGACATGATTGCGAAAGCCTAGCAATCATACACTAAACAAGCTAACAAAAAAAGAAAAGCTATGAGTTTCAAATTTGATGATTATGTTTGGTTACGCATTGAAAAGAGAAGATTACAAAGTGTTGAGAGACACCATGTTGTTAAGTTAGCCCCCAGATTTTATGGACCTTTTAAGATCATTCACAAAATCAATGACAATACATTCAAATTAGAACTATCCCAACACTAGAAAATCCACAATACTTTTCATATCAATTTGTTACAACCTTTTAGAGGCCAATTACCTACTTATCATGTCTATGAAAACCCTCCTTTCTTAGAAGAAGAAACTGAAATCCTTAAACCTGAAACTATTCTAGACACTAACTTTATGACCACTAGAACTGGCCATAGATACTCTAGATATTTGGTTGAGTTTAAAAATCATCATGTTGAAGAGGTCCAATGGATGCACACCCACGACCTAAGTGCTTACCCCTCACTGCTCGCTCCACATTGAGCTAATAGTAATTGAGGACAATTGCTATCCCACCCCGGGGGTATGATGCCAGGAGGCATATTCCACGGTGGATTCTATGAGACCACAGTGGATTCCGTGAGGTTTTGCAGTGGATTTCGTAAAACTATATTTATTTGTCGAGGCTCGTACACAAGGTGGATTCCCTATGCGAGAAGTTGACGGGGACGCCTGTCATTTTTGGGCATCATGTTAATTTAATGTGCGTGTGATTGATTCCATGGCGGGTGATTCCGCAAAATACATATTTAAATTAATGGGCGTCAATGAGTTTAGAGGACACTCTATTAAATTAAGGTTAGGACAGAGTTCCAACATATTTATTTATTTTGTAGCTGAAGACTGCTAGGTGTTCACTTTTGTTAGTTTAATTTTATTATTTTCTAACAATTGTGAATGCTTAAATTGATGTATAGAGCAGGCAGCGGTGGCATTGGGAAGCACTGGGCAATTGCGTGTATTCAAATTACCTAGAAGAAATTATCATTTATTATGGATGTGTGTCTTATCATTAAAGGCGTGGCTCTAATATTTATTTAGGTGCGCTTATTTATTGAAGCGCTTGAAAAGCTATTTTTTAGCTTTGAGATGAATAAATTTATAAATATATGCCTTGTGAAGCGCTCACACAAGGCATGGGGGGAGATTGTACCCAATTTGTCTTTTTGCTTCATGTCGTGCAAACTCTCTTCTTGCTTTTATGAGTTTTAGTAGAGTTCTTTGTTCTTGGGGACCTTCCAGCACTCGCTACGTACGCATCCAGCATCTGATTTGCGCACCAAATTTGAAGATCCCTTCTTCTCTTAATTTCTTCTCCTTCTTCTCATATCCATAGCTTGAGAGAGAAAAATCTTAAAAGAGATTGAGAAAGTGTAGTAGAGATAATGAGAGAGTGGGAGAGAAATCCACTATCTACATGATTGCTTGCCCCTTTGTTTTTCCCATTAGATTCGCATACCTAAGCACCCACAAGGGGCAGGGTGGGGGGCACCTCCCCTCGAAATGTTAGCCATGAAACAACATATGCATATACCATACACACTAAGGATAATTTGCTAGTAAGAAAACAATGGATCTTGATCGTAATTAGGATCCTCCTCCTTGTACCACCTATCAAAGAGGATGGTTCACCTGAATGTCCAAGGGGCAAGAGTCCCAATTACACACACACTCCATGTGAACATAGGTATCCCCACCTATGATGCACCTTGCAAGCTTTGAACTCACAACCTCTACCTTATGATGCATAAGCTTTACTACTAGGCCATCACTTTGGGGACTCTTACTTTTCCTCTTCGCTTCTTCTTTTCTTCAACTATTTCACTCATAGGAGATTAAAGGAATGGATAAAGGAGGAGTAAGATTCAAGAGAGGATCCCATTGTTTGCATGCCTTGGAACAAGCAAGTATTGGGGTTTCACCTTTAGAATTCAAACTAAAACAAAGAAGAGGTATCAATGTGAGCATTCTCATGTTTTGTCAGTCTTTCCTTAGTCAATTGCATTCATGGGAGAATAACTAGAGTAGAAAGCAGATACAAATTGAGAGTGGAAGATAGAGCCATCCATGTGACAGGTGGATATGACAAGGTAGAGTAATGTTCTTGAAAGAATAATAGGATTATGTCAATATTGCACCATAGGCTTGTAGAAGGTAGCATGTTGGTTCCATTGCTAAGATTGATAGAAATGTAGAAATCACTTACTTGACAATTCTCCATAGAGATTCAATGATTGCTCAAAGGGATTGAATGATTTGTTGGTGCTCTTCATCTTGAATGACCTAGCTTTATGAAACTTATTCAACTAGAGTAAAATGACCAAATTGGGAGAAATTGATTTGTTGAAAAGAGGGGAGATTAGAGAAGCAAACATGTAGGATTAGAGAACACAAAGAACCACATAAACCTACAAAAATCACAAATATATAGAAAAGATAAAAAACTTTGATAGGAATCATTCAACAATTCTTCCATAATGATTATCTATCAAATTAGGTATGCATAGCAATGGGCTAAGAGCAAAATGAAAGAATTATGCAAAAACAAAATTCATAAAATCAGTCTTGAATTCTATTTTGGAACATTGGAAAACAACTGGAAATCATTAATGTAATATACCCAACCTTCTAGAACATAATGCACCAACTCAAATCTTCAATTATCATCTTGACATTTCTTATTATCAAATCTTGATTAATATAACTAGTTGGAGTTGAATTCATGAGTGCAAACTTTTCAAAGTTTTAGTGCCATGTGTGACACTAATGTTAATTTATTCCCTAACTAAGAGAAACTAAAGATAAAAGTAATAATAGTAAAGATATAAGGTAAGCCTTATTTTATTAAGGCTCCAAGCTATGAGAAAAGGTTGTCAAGCTACACCAAATAAAATGACTAAAGTCATCATGAGAAGTCAAGGTGGCCCCAAGAGGCCTCAAAATTGACAAACATCCACTCTAATCTCATTGTACCAACCTCAAATTCATCAAATAGCAAGATGTCATGCTATTCAAAATCTCTATTGAAAACTCCATCCACGGAAAAGATGAATTATCAAGACCCATCAATATACTTGGCAATATTTGCATTTTCAAAGGTGAGGCTAAGCTCTACACCCACAATGTAGATCCACTACTACTTAGAGATCATATGAGGCTCATGACATAGATAGCAACTTGGAGCTAAATTTTATCAAAGAACACTCAAGTCCGATGAAGCTTCAAGGTGTGTGATGGCCTTGAGGAGATGATTTAACATCACTAATCCATTGTCAACCACCAATGCTACATGTTCATAACCTTGGGTTACCCAAGATATCTAGCTGCACCTTAAATTATGATTATCTACCTTGGATAACATCATACAAAACTTAAATTTAATTTAGGAATCCCAACTACCATGTGGATTGAATCATGCAAACCTTAACATATTAAACACACTCTTAATCACAATGGGACTATCTTTAAACTAATCTATTGATTTGAAATAACACTTTAACTTGATTTGATACACCAAAGGATTTTAGGTGGATTCATTGACATAAAGTGATTGACCTATGATTATGACCCAATGTAAACCTTTCAGCACTAAAGATTTTTTACAACAATGAAAGGTTGATTAAGTAAACAAACAAGTATTGAGAACCTAAAATAGATCATGTCTAAAATACCTTAATTCAGTAAAGCACTATATGCAACTAGATTAACAATGAGGGAACATTAGAGACCTTTGTAACATTTTTAATATTTTGTTTTAAAAACATAAAGAGAAGACAACCACTGCCTACCAAGACAAAGATGTCATCATCAAGTTTGTCATCTCTGTCATCATCATCATGAGCATTCTTGGCATCACCTATGTCATCATCGCCTTTGACAAAAAAGCTCGTAGCATTATTATATATGATCCCTAGATCAACAAAGCTCACAATAAGATCTGAAAGAACTCAAAAAGCACGTTGGGTGAACAGTCAAGGAAAAGGCTATATAAGCCTTAGTTCTAGGGCTTGAAAGGCATGTTGTTCTTTTTTAGAATGCATAGTATGCATGTAAGAGAGAGAAGTAGGAGGGGGAGAGAGAGAGAGAGAGAGAGGAGTTAGTGAGAGATAAAGGGAGGGATGGAGAGATAAAGGTAGAGAGGTAGAGAGTGTGTGTGTGAGTGAGTGAGTGAAAGAGAGAGAGAGTAGAGTTAGTAGGAGATAATGATAGAAGAGGAGTTAGAGGGAGAGGTAGTGAGAGAGAGGAGAGGGGCAGATAGTTAGAAGAGAGGGAGTTAGCGAGAGAAAGGATAGAGAGAGAGAGAGAGAGAGAGAGAGAGAGAGAGAGAGAGAGAAGCATGAGAGGAAAATAATGAGAGAGAGAGAGAGAGAGAGAGAGAGAGAGAGAGAGAGACACACACACACACACATAGAGAAAGGAAGGGAGATAGAGGGAGAGATAATGTGATAGAGATAAAGGGATAGAGGGAGAGATAATGTGATAGAAAGAGAGAGATAGTAGTATAAGGAAAAGAGTGTTAGAAGAGGAAGAGTAATAGAGAGGGAAAATGTAGAATAGAGAGTGGGTGAGATAAAGAGATAGAGAAGTGAAGAGAAGACCTCAAAAGTTCACTAATTTCAAAGGTTCTACTTATTGCAGCCCATCCTTGCAAGGATTATTCTATTTTCCTAGCCAGATACTCCCCTACTTTTCCAAACATTAAGTATCCCATCTTACTTTGCTAAGCTTACTTCAAATCCATATGAGCTAGAGGTACTACAAGGCTCTAAGGAGGGATAAAGCAAAGAATGAGGTAGAGGAAGTTTGCTTTCTATGATGGCCCCAAAGCAATAGAGAATTGGAGCAGGATAAGAGGTTACATGTCTAAATGAGGTCCCATATGCACTAACTTTTGTTTAGGTGCCTTGGATAGATTTTTTTAAAAATTCATAAGTCAAATAATTGACTAATTGTTGATTAGATTATAACTAATTGGCTATTGTTACTTCTTGCAACAATGATGGGTAAAGAGTAGTTCCTATTCACGTAGTCAAGAAGCTTGAATATCCTTAGATTATTCTAGATTCAAGAGGGAATAACAACTTACAATGACCTTAGGATATGCAAATGAATTGCTTAATATTAGGAACTAGTCACGATTATCCCTTAAAGGACAGAACTACTAGTAGTTGATAGATGCTCTGATCATGGGTATTAAAGTGTTGCATGCTAACGTGTTATACTATTTAGGAAAAAAATTTATGAGCTTTGAAAACTACTTAGGGAAATTATCATGTATATGATTGCACTCCAAGGAGAAAGCTAAGGATTCTACCTTCTCTGATGGGTTACTCAAAAGAAAATGCTTTGGTTTTGATGAAATCTTTTAAGTTATGCTTGTTTCTTGGAAAAGGATGACTTCCGAGTTGAGAATAGATTGATTGCCTTGTTTGTGGATTTTGGAAATAGATATTGTGCCCACATGGGTGGAATCCTGGATACCCCCTAGGTCTCCCCCAAGACTAATGGTGGACCCCTTCATGAAGGGGTTGGATCTATTTGTGACAAGTGCTAGAACCGCCACCCTAAATGCTAGAGGTATCTACATAGGGAGGATGTTTGGCTAGGAGGTGGCAAGGATGACAAGGGGCTCTAGTTGTAAATTCCTTGGGCATCAAGGAACAACCTAATCCTTATGAGCCCGCGATGGTCTTATCCAAAGGCCTTGATACTAGATAAGGGTGAATTGGTGGATCATACCTATGCATAAGTATCTAGGTACATTTGATATGGGTCTCAATGCAAGGGATAGAATACCAGCACGACATTGCACCTTGGAGAATGAGTGAATAAATATACTACTTGCAATTGTTCTTAAAAGATTGTTTGTACTTGTATTTGCGTTTGTGCATAATTTACATGAAGGAACATTGTTTTTAAAAAGCTTAATTAAGGAAGTTGATTGATATATGTCAAATTAAATCATGCTAGGAATAATTGGCAATCTAAAGAAATTCCTAGAGGGAAGTAGGTGGCTAGATCCCTAATGGGTCTTGCCAAAGGCAAGGTGGTCTCGATTTGCCGAGCAGCTTCCATTACAATTTAAATGTTAGTTTAAGCAAGTTTAGGAAGAGACAAACATTGACTATCCCAGCATGTCATCATTAGAACTCGGTCAGTGCAATTTTAGAGGATTGGAGTTGAGAATTTACCCTATGGGTAGAGGGCTTGATGTGTTGTAAGGTGCCCGCCCATCAGTTGTCTAGGCACACTTTTAGCGGTCTATCGAGAAATGAATCTAAGCATCGCTGCCCAGCACTCCCATGGAATGTTTCGAGTTTTGTCGCCTACGATTTCTTGAATCCGCCTCACAACGGAACGTTCACGGCCGAAACCCACTAAGATCAACTTGAAATTTGGGCTCCTAGTGGCCAAGGTCTCCTATCAACATTCTAGCGTCGAATCTTGGACATCCTACTTTACGTAGAGATATCCAAACCGAAGCAGACCAATACCGCACTTGGTTCAAAGAGAAAGGGAAACGAGAGGGATGTGCCACTCAACCTCTCTGCCCGTAGGGCATAGTCCCATTCCGGTCCCCTAAAATGGCATGAATCGGGTTCTAACCTAATAATATCTAAAGTTCGAACAATGATGAAATCTTGTGAGAAGCCTCCCAGTTCTCTAGGATCACCCTGCCGTAGGACAGACCCGTCAGGGGATTCTGCCCACCCGCTTCCCTTAATAGCTTTAGTTTTCTAATTAAGTCCTACCACATTTTTGTGTGACACTTAAAGTCAGCTTCATTGATTAAGCCTTTTAGGGAATAGGGTTCATTCGCATAACTTACGACATAGACATGAAAACAGAGCAAGAAATCCTTTGACAAACAAGTTCAAACAAGTTTCTTAACTTATCTTCAAGTTAATCTTTGTCTCTCGTCCATAGAGGAGAAATTATGTATCCCTTCTGTCCAACAGAAATATCTCTTCTGCCCTGCAAAAGTAACTATTCCAAATCCCATGGCACCACAAACTCAATCCTTTATCTAGAATAGGATCTCCCAACATGCCCAGACGTTGGGGGCCACAGAGGTCTTCAACTCCATTCTATACCTAACAAGGGGTGTCCAAAGCTCCAACTGACCCGCAAGCTGTCTAGGAGCAAAACGTCATTCCCGTGGTTGGCCTTTTCCACCACTCGAACTTTGGCCCAAGAATCAAGTAGTGCCCTCTTTGGGTTAATCCGCGATGTGATCATGGAGGTGATCCACCCGTGCAAATATCCTTCCTTAATTAAATCCTTTAAGAATCAAGCACAAACAAGGCATTCAGCCCTAATATCAATTTCTAGGAAAACATTCCTTTATCCCCATGGCAACTTGTCATCCCAGACCCTTGCCATGCATTTAGCATAAATCACAAGCACTTGGAATAATCATCCAAACAACTAACAACCAGTTGAATGTAAAAGAATTTAGAATGTTGTCCAATCAACCAACAAAACCAATTGCATTCTTTCCAAACAATGAAAGAATAGATTATATAACATTTCCATCGTATATTTTCTCGCCCCCTTGGGATCTAATAGCAATACTATGCAAAAATGTTTCTTAACGCTTCCTTCCTTCGGCTAGGGCATATGTTAAGGGTTCAAATACTATTCATGATGTAAGTTCTATAGGTCACTTACATTGATTGATAACCCAACCCTGAATTTGGATTGGTAAAAGTCATCGTTATCTGACGGATCTCAAGACATCTTAGTTTTAACCCTTATGATTAATTTCTTGTACTAGCTCATAGTCAAGTCATGAGGCAAATAGGAAATTATCCTCCTATATCAAAATACGTTATAGGCATAACATGTAAATACTTGATAAGATAAGTGTGAGATTATCTCAAGTAATTAGACTCCAACAGGCCTTGCCTTAAGCTAGAATCTAGTTCTTCTTAATATTTGGGCTCTTAGGCTAAGTACTTTTGAAGTATCTAAACTAGTACTTTCTATTCATGATTCTTAATGTCATATTCTTTTAGTAATTATGCTATTTATAACCCTTGACTATGCTTTAACTTAGCACTTGTATGCACAATCTTTTAATGTCGTTCTTTTAATGACTATATCCTTCATAACCCTTGACTAATTCTTACCTATTAATTGCTCTATCAATGAATAAGCCATATGCAACTAGGTGCAATTAACTTTCATTGATATACACACTTCACAAGATCCATCTTATAAATATCTGAGATGAAATTATCTATAATTGTGCATCATAGTATGGGCTTAACGTATCTCATACGAGAATCAAGGCAAGTATCTATCAATTTGAAAATACATTACTTACAACTGGTACCGTAGTTGGATTGACAGTGTTGCCTTCGCCTGAAGCTTCGTTGTTGGTAATGAGATTGCCATCTGCACATGACATTCTTCACTTTTGGGAGCCATCATCCGCAAGTAGACTCAAGGGATTAAGAAGGCAAAATAGATTTGAGATGGGAGAGCGTAAGAGAATATGGTTAAGTCGAGGATCGAGATAGAGGGAATTGTGTAGCCTCTCGGGGTAACCCCTCTCTCTCTCTCTCTCTCTCTCTCTCTCTCTCTCTCTCTCTCTCTCTCTCTCTCTCTCTCTCTCTCTCTCTCTCTCTCTCTCTCTCTCTCTCTCTCTCTCTCTCTCTCTCTCTCTCTCTCTCTCAAGATCTCTTTCAAGCTCTTCCTCACAATCTCTTGGAGGGGTATTCTTCTCTCTACCTCTCTCTCATAGCCTCTCGAGGTTTCCTTATACTCTCTTGTGCCTCCCCATGCCTCATATTTATAGTGAATTAGAGAAGAGGGCTTGTGGCTAAGTAGTGGAACTCTTTGTGGAGGGGGAACTTGGAAAGATCAATGATCCAATGCTCAAATCGTAAATCCGATGGTTCCATTGGCTTCGAAAGGGGGGTAAAACCCCAAGACACTTCACACTTGATTAGAAAGCTCTCAGTTCACTCCTTCTTCTTTTCTCTATTTGAAGTATTGTCTACTGCCTGTAGACTGCGAGATCACGGCGCGTGCGATTTCGCCAGTCACTTTTCTTTATTTTTATTTTTATAAAATCTCCAAAACTAACTAAAACATCACTTGTCTTTTCTTTCAAATGACATCCAGTTCTAGAAATCTTCTTTTTTTTAATAATATCTAAAATATACTAGTTTTGCCCAAAATCTAATATTTTTGGACCATCCAAACTATACATATTAATACTAGTGATTAATATAGCTCATAAGTCTCGTTCACGTTGTAACTTACGTGAAGGGTGGCTATGGTCCTTGTCAATCTGAAAAAAATATCGAATTTATGACCCTCGATTTTTCTAAATAAAATATATTTAATTAAATAAAAATCCTTAATTATTAATGTTAGTTAGTTTTTACCTTAATTAGTCTTTAGTTAGTAACTTTACTAACTTATTAATTTACTAACTAACTTTTGAACTAATCAACTAACTTTTATTGTGTGGAAATATTACATGCACATTGCTCCTCATTTATCACTCTCTTTGAATCAAGTATAGCAATGGTTCGCTTCAGCTTGAGGCATGATAGCAATGCAATCACCTCCAGAGCCAATGCTAGATAGCTTTTATAGGAGACTATAGCATATAACATAGGTTTCTATTTCATGTCTATCCTTGTGGGATTGAGGTAGATCTTCCCCTGTGCTGGGTAGACTCAAGTAGCTCAAGATTACGAATGTCTAGTTATTCTAAGGAATTTCAAATGGTAGTAGTCTTGATCACTTCTTGATGGGATACTAAAATATATGCTACCAATATTCATTTGATAGGCATGTTACACCTAGTATTAGAGCAAAAAGAAAAATTGAATGAATATAGATATTGGTACAAAATATTAAAAATTAAGCAAGAGTCTGCTAAGAATAAATTATTTATGTCACTAATGCTTAATAAATTTAGATCATACTGATGAAGCATGGAAAATATTATTAGTATTTTAGACTATGCTCACATCAGCCATGCACTCTCTCTAAACTCTGACATGAGAGATTCATGCTTATTTTGGATTGAATTCATAATCCATCATCACTAAGACATTGGTGTGAAAAACATTAGATGCATGAAGGCATATACTATGTCATCAACGTTGATTGTCTTGCTTACATCCAAACAAACTTGAAGTGAATTCAGTGGATGAAAAGTCTTTAGGTTATCTACTTATTTATTTTTTAAGAATCTAAATCAAACTCTACTCTCCATATAGCTAGACAACATATTCAACAAGACCACTACGTCTATGAGCAGGTAATCCTAGTTATTCCAGCTAGTAGAGTTGCTATCATAAGCCACTTCCTCTACAAAATTTATTGTAAAGAAGGCTACCCAAACCTTCCTTCCAATTATAGAATCTTACAAGTTTTTGTTGAGCCTCCTTGCTATCATACTATTGATGTATCAGATTTTCATGGTTGAATCTTCATAATAGAATCCTCATCATGATGTAATGCCATTGGCTACTAAAAAATAATTTGAATAAAAGATGGTTTTCTCTCTTCAACATGCACAAAAATCCTAGTCCTTAAAGGAATTATTAAATTAAAAAGCAGATAAGCTTTATGACATGTATTAAACTAGCTCCTTATGTATTGAAAATCAAGATATTCCATTCGTCATTGATCCTATCAAACTTAAGAGAAGAACTCTCTTCTCAAGCATATCAGATCTTTGAAATTCAATGAGAAAGAGAAGGATGTGGAAATAGATGTAGAAGTTTGTATTGAGTTTATGGAAGACTATTTCCAAGTTGCAAGGATGAGTACCCCTAACCAAGCCATGATGGCTAAACTAAAGGTAACAAGGGAAGTGCGTCTCTAGTGGAAGTAGTGGTGCAAAGATACCAAGGTCTTTGAGACCACGGCCACATGGGAACTCATAAAAGTAGCTATGTGTGGGATGTATCTTCCACCTTCCTATCACGCTGTGGAGATGAACGAGCTCTTTGAGCTTCATCAACTAGGATTGAGCTTAGAAGACACAGTCTCATGCCAACTGGACAACTTGATGACGCAGGTTATGATGTATCTTTTGGAGACTCTACATGGAAGATCACTCGTGGCAGACTTGTGATTGCGAGAGGTGCCAAGGCTGGCAGCCTCTATCCCTTGATTGTATCCGCTTCTTCCCTTGATCATGTTTTGTCTGTGGGTTCTATCCCACATGTATCTCTTTGGCATGCGCGTTTGGGCCATATGTCTTTGAAGGGAATGAAAATGCTTTCTAGTTTGCAGTACTTACTGCCCCTTGATTATGCATGTTTTGATTCATGTGACCATTGTCTTTATGGCTGGCAGAATAGTTCTACGCATAAGAAGTCTAGTAGGCCACGCATGAGTGAGCCCTTGGCATTGGTACATTTGGATGTCTGTGGACCCATGCCTTGTCAATCTATGGGTGGTGCCAAGTATTTTGTTACTTTCATAGATCATTTTTCACGGAAAGTTTGGGCTTATCCCATTAAACTGAAATCCGATGTCTTGGCTATATTTCAGAGATGGCTTGCATTGGTTAAGCACTAGTCTAGGTATAGGCTAAAATGCCTAAGGACAGATAATGGGGGTGAGTATGTCTCACGTGCTTTTGAGCAATTATGTGATGAGAGGGGTATTAAGTGTCAGTTGACCACCCCCTACATCCCCCCCCAGAATGGTTTGGCTGAGCGGATGAATAGAACCATCCAGAAGCATGTACGTAGTATGCTTAGCCATGCATGCCTACCACAGAGCTTTTGGGCTAAGGCAATTAGTACAGCTGTGCATATCATAAACAAATCACCTTCTAGTGGTTTGAATTTTCAGGTTGTCGAGGAGGTATGGACTGGAAAACCTCCCTCTTATGCGCATCTCCGTGTCTTTGGATGTGAGGCATTTTGCCATGTGCCCAGGGACAAGAGAAGTGAGCTGGATCCTAAGAGTGTCAGATGCATTTTCCTTGGTTATGGAGATGCAGGCGAGATGGGTTACTGTCTTTGGGATCCGCAGGCATGGAAAGTCATCCGCAATCATGATGTAGTCTTCCATGAAGACAAGATGCATAGGCAGCCTGAGAGAGTTGTTGAGATCCGCAAGGTCATATTTCAAGAGGAGCCAAGAGCTCCCGCACAGCCAGTTGGACAGCCTACAACTGCAGCAGATGCTCATGGTCAAGGTGTTGGACAGGCAACTGGGCAGGTAGCAGAGCTTGCTGTGAGATACTCTACTAGAGACAGACGTCCATCTAATAGATTTCAGCCCTCGATGCATTATGTCTTGGTTACAGATGCAGGAGAGCCTTTCACTTATGATGAGGCTATGCGTAGGGGTGACAATTCCTCCTGGAAGAAGGCTATGCAATCTGAGATAGACTCCTTGCATAAGAATGGCACTTGGGATTTGGTTTCCTTGCCTACGGGCAAGAAGGCTTTGCCATGCAAGTGGATGTACAAGCTGAAAAGTACCCTTGGACACCCCAAGCTGGCATACAAGGCTAAATTGGTAGCAAAGGGTTTTAAGCAAGAGCATGGTGTGGACTTTGATGAGGTCTTTTCTCCTGTGGTTAAGATGACCACCCTGCACTTAGTCTTGGCTTTGGTTGCTCATCTTAACTTGGATTTATACCAGATAGATGTCAAGACGGCTTTCTTACATGGGGACTTGCATGATGAGATTTATATGAAGCAGCCTAAGGGCTTTACAGAACCTGGCAAGGAGCACCTAGTGTGCAAATTGAAGAAAAGTCTTTATGGCTTGAAACAGGCACCTAGGGAGTGGTATCATAAGTTTGATGCCTTTATGCAGTTAGGGCTACAGCAGGAGTGCTATGGATCCGTGTCTTTATACGAAGAAAGCCCGTGATGGTTCTTTATTGATTTTGGTCCTCTATGTGGATGATATGTTGATAGTAGGGAAAGCTCATGATGAGTTAGATGCTCTTAAGGCTCAGCTCAAGAAGAGCTTTGAGATGAAAGATCTGGGACAGGCTGCTCACATACTTGGTATGCACATTAGACGCAATAGGCATCAAGGACTCCTCTACTTGTCACAAAGGGAGTACATTCATAAAGTCCTTGAGCGCTTCCGCATGCAGGACGTAAAGCCTATTGGCTATCCATGATTGCCTTCTTATGTGAAGGTATCACAGGCTGATTGTCCACAAACAGATGAGCAGAGGACCAAGATGGCCAAGATTCCCTATGCATCCATAGTGGGAAATCTTATGTATGCCATGATAGCCACTCGTCCAAATATTGCCTTTGCAGTTGGTGTTGTGGCACGCTATATGGCTACACTTGGCAAGAAGCATTGGGATGTCGTGAAGGGTATCATGAGGTACCTGAAGGGCACTACAGATATGTGCATATGCTATGGCATCCCGGATACAGGAGTTGTGGGGTACACTAACTCTGATTATGCAGGACATGCAGATAGTAGGAAGTCCACTTCCAGCTATGTATTCACATATGCTGGAGGTGTTGTTTCTTGGATGTCCAGGGTGTAGAAATGCATGGCCCTTTCAACTATAGAGGCCGAGTATGTTGTAGCCACTGAGGCTTGCAAGGAGGCCATTTGGTTGGGTCGTTTGGTTGCTAACCTTGGTATTGGTGCTATCCCTACACTGCATTCAGATTCTGTGAGTGCTATTCAGTTAGCCAAGAATCCGGTCTTCCATGCGAAGACGAAACACATTGAGGTGAGGTATCACTTCATACGTGGGGTTGATGAGGATAAGTCTGTTGATCTTGTCAAGATCTCGACTAACCAAAATCCTACAGATCTGCTCAGAAAAGCCTCTCTACAGAGCGCTTTGCCTTCCTCAAGAGGTTGATGGGCGTGGGATGAGATGACGTCTTTCCTCATCCTGTTGTACATGTGTACATGTTGTACTGTCTTTTTCTTTTTCTTTTCACTCCTCACTAGGGCAGATTCGCCTTTAAGTGGGAGGTTGTTGGGGGTAAAGGCGCCTCCGCGTAGCCGCCCATGTATTACTACACTGGCAGTCACCGCCACTGCACACTACATGTGGTGGGCGCCCGCCACCGTCACTTTATTCTTTATTCTTTTAGTGACAGCTTGAATAAAGGAAGGCCCAGTCACACATTGTGACTGTTGGAGTTCCCATTTCTTGTCTCTCTCTTTCTTGCTCTTACTCTCCCGCCATAGCTCTCGCGTGCAAGCTTCGATCCTTCTCACCTTTCACGCATTGGCTTGAGGGATAATTGCAATGCATTCACCTCAAGAGTCGATGCTAGATGGTTGATAGGAGACTATAACATATAGTATAGGTTTTCGTTTCAAATCGATTCTCATGGGGTAGAGGCAAAGCTTCCCTTGTGGGGTAGATTCAAGTAGCTCAAGATTATGAATGTCCAGTTATTCTAATGAGTCTTGGACTGCAGTAGTCTTATCACTTCTTGATGGGCTACTAAAATACATACTATTGATATTCATTAATAGGTAGGCACATTACAACCTTAAGCTTATTTTTGTTACCATAGTAGATACTATTGAGAGATTAGAAACCCAAAGTTAACCCAAGTTAGTTAAACTCTTAGACACTTTACGAATATACTCCTCGATTAACATCTAATGTTAGATTAGAGACTTTTCTCATTGCTTATTACACCCTAAAGATGATATTGCATCTGACAAAATGATTGAATGTAATTGTTGTTTGAGTTAAAGATTTGGAATGGTTAGAAAGTCCAATGATTGTGAGCATTATCTTTAGTTTAAGGAGTAATTACTTAGAAAAGCAAAGCCAAGTGCTCTTGTTTTACGATAATAAGGATGATTAGTTTTGTTATTGACCGAAGGCATACCAAACTTTCCTTTAACTGCTTCAGTCTGTAGATTTGTCTTTAAAGAATTGCTTTTCAAGGCTACATTAGGGCCTAGTTTTTATATCTCCTTTATTACAATTAGAAAATTTGTCAATTAACATTTGAACTTTCCAACCAAACAATAATATTTTAGGGCATTACATCTCCATAATGACTTCCTCGGTCTACTGATTATTACAAGGCTGTCTCACTAAGAGCCTTGAATAAAATTGTTGAGAGTACTTATGGATGCCTCAAGCAAATGGTTTCCATAGAGGAAGGTTCACTCATATAGTAGCATGGGAACTAATGGGGAGCTTATTGTAATGGTAATCCCCATTGTTAGTCCTAAAATGGAGAAGAAATCTATGTGAGACCAATTCAGTAGACATCAAAATGCCCAACTCTAGATAGGGCAAGGGAGGACCTAACAAGGGTCTGATTTTCTACTCTAAAAGGAGCAAGTTGTACATACTACTTTTTAATAAAAGAACAACTTTGAAAGTAATGTTTGTATCTATGTGTTTCAAGGACATTTCAGGGAGCCTTTTTTGACAAGCTAATTAAGGAAGATGCTTTTATATGCTTACAATGTGTTAGTATGCCATCTTTAGATAAATAAAGTTGATTTAGATGTATGCATGTGTATAATAAATTATTATTTTATTTTCATGAAAATAATATGTTGTGTATTTGTTTATTTTGTGGATTCTCATTCTTCTATTTGTCACATAATAAGTGATTTGGTGCACCTCCATTACATGTGACATGTCACTATTATGTGGCAAATAGACAAATAAAAATCTACAAATTTTTAAACACGTTTATATAGGTATAAAATAGTAAATTATCATAACAACAAGTGTGTCTAATGGTTAGGTGGACTCAAATAGTCAAATAGCTTGTTTAGAATTTGACTAACTTTCTACTATAAGTGTTGGACATTTCATTTGAGCTAATGCTTGAGGTATGTTGTGGGACAACACATGGTTCCTTAGAGGTAGCTACCCACAAATTTGATATCAAGTTGGAATGAATTCATCATAGTTAGGATTCATATCATGCATTAGGGGAGTTTTGAGGTCTCGAAAATGCCCTGTAAGAGATCCTAGAGAGAGAAAACAATTTACGAAATAAAATCATTTTATAGAATTTTTAAAAGGTTTATATTTTGGTAAGTTAAAATATCAAAATTCGTTAATAAGTCATTGTCGTGATATTATCGTGGTCACATCAAACCTAGAAATCTAGGTCGCCATAAAGTTGGCAAGGTTGTCATAATGAAGATCTTACCTCTCCTCATTAAAGTGAAAAGTAATATTCAAATTGAATTTTGGTGGATACTCGATTGCCTCCCTCCATCGTTTCTCCATCGTTTCTCTCTTCTTTTTTTCTCCTTCTTATTAGTCTCTTCTTTGTTTTCGTTCTTGCTTCTAATCATATCCTTAGCTATGGATCAATCACCCAATGATCTCTGTAACTCAGCTATGGATCAATCATCTAATGATCTCTGTAACTCTCATAAAAGACCTCTCTATCATCTTCATATTGAGTTGGACAGTGAGTATGAACCGATAAGAAAGAGAACAAAATCTATCACGGTTATAGAGTCTATGAAACATATACTGACGTTTGAAGGAAAGAAGAATATTGATCTTTGGTTAGATGGAAAGCTATATCCCAAAGATCCTAGCAGAAATAGCACTCCTCCTTTCTATAATAGCTCGTCATTAATGAGGTTTATTGGTGATGGCTACAATGGATTTTTAGGTTATACACTTAATCTTGTTGCAGAAAAGGATATCCTTGGACTAGAGAATCATCTTTTGATGAAACACAATATAGAGTTGTTGCAGAAGCTAGAGGATTGTCAACAAAAAATTCATTCATTGGAAAAGCGTATCAAAGCTTATCAACAAAAGCAAACTTTATTAGGCCTTCGAAATCAACAAAGAGCTCTTAAAAATATTGAGAATCTCAAACGAGGAGGAGGAGGTTGTGGTAAAAGAATCCAAGCAGCAAGGTATATTTTTTTTCACTTGAAAAATCTTAAATATAGCTTTATTTAAACTACTTGCATTGATTTGTGATGTTAATTTTGCTTAGATCTCTTCTACAACCAAATGCAAGTGAAAGAGATTCTTTAAAAGCAGCTCAGTTTTATTATCATCTTCTTCCTTCAGTGGTTTCAAATGATATTTTGGAGAAGAAGAAATTTAAAAAGGCAAAGAAACAATGCTTGGAGTCATTTGTGAAGGATCATTCTTTGGATTCTGAGTTAGTACAGAAGACACTAGATAGTATTGGTATTAGTCGAGATGCTTATATGCAACTTTTCCAACTTTTACAATCAAATATGAAGCAAGGACAGATACACAATTGCATACTTCCGAAACCATTTGTGGTTAGGACTATCAGACAGAGAGTTAATAACAAAGTGATGGAGATTCTAGGTGAGCCTTTTCATATCAAGGCTAGCTTCAAGGGCAAGAAAAAGGATGTTACATTCAATGAATTTAATAATATTTTCCTTGACTTGCCCACCCTACAATGCTTAATGATCAAATTTTATGACTTGTCAGTAGCAGAGGCACAGGGAGTGGCTAGATTTGTGATTAAACTTGATGAAAGTGAGATTCTGAAATGTAAAAAATTGGAGAGAATCTCTATCACCTTGATGAATAGAGCACTTTCATCAAGTCATTGCAATCACTCAACATCATTTAGTGTTCAATCTGAATATAACATCTGGTGGCTAGGAGCATTTGAGGTAGATACTGAGAATTTTAATATACTATATTGGGTTTTTCATCAAACATCAATACCTAATGTTATTCAAAGGCAACAAGCAGGAGAAGAGCTATTTGTTGAAGGATTAGGGAACTACAGGATTGAGTGGCACATAGCTGGTGACCTAAAGACACTCAAATGTATGTATAATGTATCAAAGGGAGCTAACTCGAGATCTCCTTGCTTATACTGCATGTCACCAGCTGGAGAGTTAAACTCAAGCAATTGGAATAGAGCTCCCTCTAGGCACAATAAAGATCCACAGTTTAAACCAGTCTTGGACATTCCTTTAGCGAATGCCCATATTTGTACACTTCATGCACTTTGCAGAATAATCGAAAAGCTTGTTCATATCTATATAGGATTTGCATGGAAGTTGAAGCCATTATCAACTAGAACAGATGCTATAACAAAGGTTGAAAAAGTTCTCTCTGCAAATGGTTTGCATGGTGGCAATGTTGTTATTGAACCAGATCTTCAAAAGTCTAAGGATGGTAATTGTGTCCCAAAAAAACCATCTATTGGTGGAGTGAAGGCTAGAAGGTTTCTAGGCTTTCATGGGAGACTTGGCAAGATAAACTCAAGAAATGGTGGCTCAACTATTAAATTTAATCAGTGGAAATCCCTACATAATGCAGTTAAGGATCACATTGATAATGGACAAGCTCGAAATAGAAAAGCTAAAGTTTGGGAAACACTAGACAAAGTGTTTTTTTATTGTGATAAGACTGAATGGAATGATGATGATCTCAAAGACTTTAAAAACCAATTGAACCTTTTCAAAAAGGCGATGACAGAAGCTTGGGGTGATCAACACTTTACTCACTATATGGTAAGAAGTTTGTATATGTTTGTTTCTTCATTGTCGAACTCATATAATGTTTTTTAATAACTTTCCTTATTTGTTGACTATGCAGCATATTCTATACAACCATGCTCCATACTTTATTAAACAATATGGATCTCTATCTATCTGGTCAAGCCAAGGTATGGAAAAATCACATTATCAAGCAAGAACAAAATATTTTGGACATACAAGATATGGAGGTGGAAGACACAAAGCCAACAGTTTATTAGAGGTCTTTCAATGGTTCTATCGACAAATTTGGCATAAATTCAAGCTTAAAGATACAACCACATCAAGCAATACATCATCTTTAGCAAGGACTATACAAATTGTTACCCAAAGAAGAAAAGATAGATATTTAAATTCTTGTGCAAAGCAAAGATTTACAAAATGGTTACAAACCAAACAAAGAGTTGGGAAAATATGGGTTTCAAGAAACCCTTAATCTTTGGCATCTTCTAGTCTAATTGTGTTGCAGAAGAGTCCTTAGTTTCCGGCACCTCAACAGGGCCTTCAGAGGAGTCCTTGGTTTCAGGTAGCTCGACAGGGCCTCTAGAGGAATCTTTTGTTTCATCCCACTCAATAAGACCTCTATATTTCAAAAACTCTTGTTTCCGATAGCCTGGAAGAAGCTTCAAATTCTTACTATCTCCTACATAAGAGAGCAAATAGGAGCCAAGAACTCCAAAATATCTAGCTCTAGATCCACTGTATCCAAGCATAAAGCCAAAAACTCTTATGGCTTCTTCCTTCTCCACCAAAATGATCTTGTCCAAACCTCTGCTGAAAACTTGAGATCCAATTACCTTTGAGATAGCTCTCAAATCCATCATTGGTAGACTTGGAGAGTTTGACAATCTACTATGATATATTACAATTGTTTGATTGTTTAAGTTTCCAATATAATGGCCAAGGCTTTGATTTTTTCCAAGCTTCATTGGCCTAGAGCCCTTGGCCCTTCCAAGAAAGTTGTCCAGATCTTCAATCTCAATCTATAGAACAAACCACAACAGTACAAGATATAAGATATTTATCTATAATGCATAATAAAGTCTAACATAAACTCAATGGGTAACTTCAAATTATATTTCATACCTTAGGGTGTTCATCTTCTTCAAGAAGACTATCATCATAAAGATTTATTGAACTCTTGGGCTTCTCATCTGATGGAGACTTCAATCTCTCTTCATACCCTACATCATCAATATGAAGTTTCTTGTGGACCTGCAAGAACTCTTCTTCAGTAGGTAGCCCCCCCTTTTCGTATTCTATGATCTGATTAATACATGTATGTAAGGCTATAGAGCTATCTTGGAAATTCTCTCCCTCAACATCAAGAATTGCTAGTGGTTCTTGTTCATAACCTATAAAATTCATGTCATTTTTGCCCCAACCTGCAAGGATTGCTAAGCAATAATCTTCTCTAAGATCAAAAAGATGTTGAATATCATTTAGCAACACATATCTCTTCTTGTTGATAAGATAAGTGGGAAATGTTGGAACACATGCAAGAGGACCTTCTTCATCAACCTATGCACTTGGCTCAATCTCCTTTTCTTCCACCATTGTGATATTGTCACTCTTGAATAAACCTACATCAAAACCCTGGACAAGTTGATTCTCAACATCTTCTTAGAACATCTCCTCCTTCTCTTCGACCTCCTTATCCATACTTGCAATATCCTCTAGCTTTCTCTATTGGTCTATATCTGGAGAAGAATTTTCCATGTACTGAAGATACACAATAAATCCAACATCCTTGTGGATCAGAAGGCATTGGTGTTGGTACCTATGGAAATGGCAACATGTTTCTTTCTTTCTGAATTCCTCATCAATGAGGTTGAACCTGCCAAGCAAAGTTGACCTGGATGTATTGGTGGCTCCCATGACATCACTATAATGAACAAATCCATTGACTTCCAAACCTTGCACATGTCTATCATAAAAACATCTGTACTCCTTAAGTTTATCATCAAGATCCTCCAATAACTCCTTCAAATCAAAAGGAACATTGAAAATTTCCCTGATATAGTAAAACTTGGAAGAATTTCCAGTGGTGTGTAAAAAATCAAAGAGCCTATCATCAGATGTCTCAATTATCTCCTCCTCATCCATTCCTTCCAGAGATAGCTTCCTCTTTGTCATCTTGACCAGAAAAATATTTGTCCCTGAAAAAAAAAAGCACAATAGAACCAATATCCAATAAAACAAGATGATATCATGGAAAGAGGCCCCAACATTGATTTTTCAAGACAAAAAAATCAAAACATGAGAATTTTTTTAGTTGACCGGTGAAACGCGAAAATTCAAGTGTGTAAGGCAAATGCCTGTAAAGGAATCGCGTTTCATCGGACACTAGCTTAAAGACAAAAATTATTCTAATATGTGGCCGGTGAAACGCGATATTAAGCAAAATATTATCAACAGAGACATTGTCTCGCGTTTCACTGGTCAAAAATTGCAAATGAAGAAAAGAAACATGAACAATAAATAAATTCTATGGAAACACACAAATTGATGATATAATCATTTTTGAAAAAGCTATGCTGCTTTTGAAAGATAGAAAGCACATAACATCTTTAATTGTTCAAGTTTTATAAAACATTCTTTCTATATTAATCAAATTTATTTTGTTAAAATGCTTGTAATAAAAAAAATTGTTACCTATCAAAGATTGTTGAACTGCTCTCCACACAGGATGCAAGGACCTTGAAGGGAAGTCGAGACGAAATTTTGGTAGAGAAGAAGACAATGTCGGAGAAATGGGTTTGAAATGCTTTTATATCGACCGTTAAGCATGTGGTGATAATTCCAATGAAAAAGTTTGTGTAATAATGGAAAAATACATATACACGTGTCTGACTTAACACAGCGTAATAAACTCCTCAGAAGACATGCGCATTCTCTTTTTTCAAAAATACGTCACACGTGTGTTAAATAACCCTTTTCCAAGTAAATAAAAAATTTCGGTAACCGAGAGTACGTCACACGTGTGTTATTAACACTTTGCGAAAAACGTTGAGTCCATGCAAATTCACCGCCTTCACCTTTCATCGCATTTCATCGCTACTCCATCTTTGTTTTTTGTGTTCCTTCCTGTCTCCAAGCATTTCCTTCCAATCTCCAAGCATTTCACTGCTTCCCCAACAAAGCAAACCTCCAAGCATATTGTCATCTTTAGGCTGAAATTGTGAAGAACAAGCTAAAAAGAAGGTATGGTTTCTACATCTTACTTTTCAATAACAAGCTCCATTCAATGCATTATTTTGATATTTTTCCTTAATCCTTTATGTTATTATTAGCTCATGACCACTACAAAAGAATTTTTTCCACAGTGAAAGCCTTCCTTAATATTGTGGAAATTTAAGGAAATCTTCAAATTTCCTCCCTGATTATGTGGATATTTTAAGTAATCTTAAAAGCTTTCCTTGGATCAAAGCTCTTTTTTCTTGGTTTTGTCAATTTTTATGCTATTCATGAGCTGTCCGGTGAAACGCAAAAATAAGGTACTTCAAGCAGGTTTCCTGGCTTAAATTCGCGTTTCACTGGACACAATGGACAACAAGTCCGGTGAAACGCGAAAAGAAGCAGCTGCAAGGAGGCGCCTTACTTGACACTCGCATTTCACTAGACAGCTCGAGAAAAATTCAGCTGATACGAGAAAATGCCATGCAGCATAGATAACTCTTGTCTGGGACTTGCGTTTTTCTTTACATGCTGGAGAAGAAGTAACATATGTTTTTTTGGCAGATGGCTAAGACTAAGGCAACAGCAAGAAAAGAGAAGATTGATCCTAGGGATTTAGCATCAAAGATTCATCAGTCTTCAAAGCCTCAGAAGCTCTCTAGAAAGTCAAAGCCAAGGAGAAGGTTTTCTCAAAATGTCAAGTGTCTAAGGGAGATTAGGAAGGCAGTAAATGCTCTTGACAATGCAATTCCAAAGTTGTCTTTTCAGAGGCTTGTCAGGGAAATTTGTGATAGATATAGTTTGGATAGTTTCAGATGGACAAGAACAGCTCTTAATTGTATACAAGAAGCCACAAAGGATTTTCTAATTGAGTTTTTCCAAGATGCCTACATTTGTGCTGCTCATGCTCATAGGCTCACACTCATGGACAAGGACATGGTAATTCTTAGGAGGCTAAGATATATATTTTCAAAGGTCCTTGAGCCAATTCCCCTCACTGATATGAAGACATTCAATATCCTTAATGTGCCCCCAGCTAGAAGAAAGAAAGATGATTCTGGTGTCAGAGATGAGGATGTCACCCATGAGAAGGATACAAGGCAACATGAAAAAGAGGAGAAGGATAAAGAGGAACAAGCAGATAAATGGAGAGAGTATAGGAGGCAAAGGGTTGAAGAAAGGGAAATAGAGCAACTAGAGTCCTTTGAAAATGAGCTAGCCACCCTTCTTGAAGCATCTAATCCAAAAGGATTCAGTGTGTTTTGTTTCTTACCTGGTGACTTAGGCAAAAGAACTGAGGTTATCTCCTTTGATGCTGCATGTGTTCAGATTTTTAAGGATAAAACAAGAGAAGTAAATGACAGTCTTATTCTTGCTGGCCTAAGGTATGTCCATCCATAATTACTTATACTTTTTGATATTTTTTTAGCAATAAGATTTTTCTTGTTTATACTCACTATTTCTATGCCTTTTCTAGGTGTATAATGCATGAGTTTCCTTTGGATATACAACAAAAAATTGAGGTTTTCGATCCATCTATCTCATTCTTTATGAGGAATGAGCTTGATGCAAGTTTTATTGAGCACTGGCTCAATTTGATTGACTTCGATACTTTGAAGCTGCTTATAATTACATATAATGAAAAGTAAGTGATTCAATATTCTATTAGAGTTTTTGAGATTTTATCCTACTAATTTGTTGAGATATGATTGCTTTTAGTTCTCATTGGAGCTTGATTGCAATAGACCTTGTGGATAAGCAATGCTTTTTAATCAACTCTATAAAAGGAAGCCATGAAAATGCTAAATTGTAAGTTATATTGTCCAAGAGATCCTTGATATTTCAATTCTTTTTTTGGTAAGTACTCTAAATTTTAACATATTTTATATATAGAGGTGCCAAAAGATTAATGGAAGAGCTAGAGAAAATATCCCCTATGCCATCTGATTTGCTTGCAACAATGCAATATAGACAAGTTGCGATAAGTTATTCATTAAAATAATTGAAACATGAGTTTATTCTATGAACTACCATTCGTCCTCTTTATAGTTTTACTTTGTGTTGGTGGTTGCAGTGTCCCCATCAGGATGATAGCCATTCTTGTGGCTGAAGGGTGATTGCAAATGCTATAAGAATGGTTAACTTTGTTTATCTTAATGATGATAAACATGTAAAGGTAATATGAAAGATGCTAAACTTTAAGATAGATATTAATTGCAAATAGTCCATTGATGATAAAAATATAGTCTATTGTAAGAACAATAATGAACTAAAACTCTTTTTTCTATAAATGTGTGACAGTTTTCGAAGGATTGCTATACATCTGAGCATGTTTGGTACATCAGAGCAAAGCTCTTGAAGTATATGATGGTCAATTGTATACAACCAACAACAGAGATTGGTGGGGATTTGCACCATGAAGAAGATGCGATGCCTATAACCACGGAAGGCAAATCCATAGCTTCAACACCTTTTATACCCAAGACATCAAAGAAAGGCAAAAGGACTCCTAGAAAGGATAGTTCTCCAAAAAAGAAATAGCTTTGCCATATCGCCTTGTAGGCCTTTATATATAGAAATTTCCCCTTCAGCCCTTGTATATCTCATAGAGATGGCAGATAGACATCTGCTACAAAATTTGTACATGTATTTTATATTGATAGTAAAGATATCTTTTCTTGAATATCATTGTAGTGTATTTTATTTTCTCTCCTTTTCGATATCTGCAAAAAGTAAATTACAAATGTTTGTTAGTTAGAAAGTGAGATCTTGATATACATCTAAGTAGATATAATATGATGTGAAAACTTACTCGTTTCTTGTCAAGTTGGAATACAAAGGAGCATAGTAGTTCAATGTCTTCATTTTGTAAATCCATCCTCACTTGATGTAGCGTACATGATTTTCTGATCTTTAAGATTGCAATAATATCCTCGTTGAACCAAATATCAAGATCCACAATAGGATCCTTGCTGAAATCATTAAGATTCTGGTCTAAAGCAACTAGACTACTACCAACAAAATGCCATCGACTATAGTAAAAGCTAAGGATAAAATTTTGAGTAGCAATCATATATTTACAAGCTATAGAGTCTTGATCTATCTTACATATAATTTTTCCTTCTGTCCTTGTATCCCATCCTTCATCAACAAATTGTATGATATGATCATATGTTAGTCTCTTCACTGAAAGCATGGTTTTTGTTATTCTTATCTCCATATTAGAGAAGAAATCAATAAATATATTAATAGGCATAAATAAAGTAACTTTGCTTAGCCTACTTGAGATATTAGATTTTAGTGCTTTCTGGATCTCAGAAAATATCTTACATCTATAGCCCTCACTAGTAGTTGGACTTGGCAAAGGCCACTCAAAGCTTGAAAAATCTGGCAAAGGAATGAGTTTTATTGATCCCCATTGGCAACACCGCATAGGAATAACATAAGAATGGTCATAAAAGAATATTCCATTCTCTGCAAGCTCTGTCTTCTTTCTACCTCTATACATTTCTTCTCCAACTGAACCATGTATAACATCAATAACATCAATAATAGATTCCACTGGTTGCCACTCCTCAAGATTAGAGAGATAAACATCTACAAGACAAACAAATATTATAATGAAAAAACCTAAACCATGTTTAAGAAAGGAAAAACTTTAAGAATCAAATTCTTACAATTTGGTCTATGCATTGGAAGCTTTGAAGATCCAGGTTTCAAACACAGCTCTCTATGCATGAACACATGTTGCACTAGTACCTCTTTGATACTATTCTTATTTGCTCCAAGCTTAAAATCTCCGATTCTGCCCTTCCAAGCAAAGATAAACAAGCTCTCATGTCTTTGCCTTTTTCCACGTTTTGCTTGTTGCATGGTGATCCAACTACCTTTGCTAATGATAGTAGGAATCCATCTTCCATCAGTTTGGAATGAGTTAAACACTGATATGGATGTGATTTGGGAGCTTGGACGCCTTGTTGAAGGTCGAATTTCTGTATCCATGGTAGAAGAGAGAGATACATGTATAGAGAGAGAGAGAGAGAGAGAGAGAGAGAGAGAGAGAGAGAGAGAGAGAGAGAGAGAGAGAGAGAGAGGACTAGGCTATCATAACAGAGGGAAAAACAATAGAGGAATAAAAGAAAGGAGGGAGAAAACTGAGCGCCATGCTTTTCACCAATTTGAATTTCGATTACATCAATCATTATCATTAATCTAGAAACATCATTAAATAAAAGTAGCCGAGACTCTATGCCATTAATGCAAAAGATATCATAATCACGAATATAAGAGACTAAAAATACATAATAAAAATACAAATTCGTAATATTATCATATTTATATATTTTTGTAAAATGATTTTTTAATTTTTTTTAAATAGAAGTTCCGTTACGGAGGCTTTGCTCTTATTGGTCTAGAGCACTCTCTCTCCACATCCTAAAAGGCATTTTCGATACCTCAAAACTCCCCTAATGTCTACTTGAGCCCAAACTATGTGTGTGGAAACTCCCAAATCCATGTAGTCTTACATTATTTGCATTGTATTGGGCATAGTTAGAATTCAACAAAGTGGGCATTTAAAATGGAGAAAAATTACAATTTTTTCTAACCTCATATTGGTTTATCGTGTGGGAGTGAAAGCCAAGCATCTAACTTTAATGTAAATGCAGACTAGCATTTAAGTAATGCATAAGAACTTTTTGGTTCATTACCTATGTACACTATGCTTGTTTCATGAATTTGGAGCTTACAATCAATTACATTCAAGTTAAAATCTACTTACCCTCAATCCACAACGATTGGGGTTGTGTTTTCCTAGACACACTTAACACAATATAATTCTAGGTTTTTGAGTAATTCATGCTACCATATTGTGTGACATAAAGAAAGATAGCTTCCTTCATGATTACCATCTCACATTATTTCTTTGGATAGTTACTTGAGAGATACAATTATTACAAAGTCAAAAACCAATTATTTCTTTAGATAGTTCCTTAAGAGATACAATTATTACAAAGTCAAAAACCAACTTCTTTTATCTATAATATTTACAATGCGCTTGTTGAGCTACATAACCTCTCTTTCTAGAATCGAGACTTCTAATATGGTAAGGTTAATCACATAAGAGATCAAATTTGCATATGAAGGATTTATCAACTTAGACCACTCTAAGCTCTTATTGCTAGAGAGCCAAATCCACATCATGGTGGGCCTATTACTATTTATGCAAGTCACTCGAGGTTTAAGAAGTTTTACATACTCATCTTATAGTGTTTTTATTGAGCATCCCATAAGGTGACTAGACATGGTTGTGATTTGGGACCAATGATCATTCCTTGTTTATTCAATCCCTCTCATCTGAATGTAAATGCATAAGATTGATACATTAGTAGATTTTTCTCTTGCTTAAGTACACTCAAAAGAGTAGACATTCCCATCCAATCATATTTAAAGCATTTTGAATATTTTCTTTCTTATTTAATAAGTTCCAATAATGTTACAATGATTTTTTATTATGTTTTTAAAATAATTACAATGTGGTTGAGAGATTTGATATTTTAATATTAAATTTACACATTTGCAAACATTAAAAATACATTTTCATTTTATCGTCAAATTTTCCATGAAGAAATATAACTTTGTGAAAGTTTTCAATAATATTTAAACTAGAAATACTAACTTGAATGGAACATAGGTGGCTTAGCTTGCTGTTGTGGGCAATTTTCCTCTTGTTTCATCTTCTTTTCTTAGCCACCTCACGCTTCTTAAGAGTCTTTTACAATCTTCAAATTGATCATACATGTCTTTCTAAGGACAATGCCGAGGTTGGGGGGGGGGGGGGGGGGGGGGGGGGGGGGGGGTTGTCAAGCCACAAACCACTAAGGTTCAAAGGAAACAAATAAGATAGAAGAAACAAAAGAATCCAAAACATAATGTGTAGTGTTTTTTTTATAAATTCTATACACACTCACTACTCTTCTCGGATTACAAACTCTGTGTCTAAGAGTGGCTTAGACAAAACTTTGTAAAGACGATTGCTTGACTACTCTATGCAATCCGAAACTCTTTGCTATAGCAATACAATGAAAGACTATATTTCATAAACTAGCCAAAATAACTCGAAATATTTTATAGATAGCATGATGTGCTTCAATCCCCGTTTTATGGATATGTATAGCGACAAAAGATCTTTGCTACTCAAAATCACCCAAAAAATGCCCTTTAATAGCCCAAAGCATCCATCAATAGTAGGTAAGTAGATGCCTTAAGCAAAAAACCATATAAGCAACGGAATATGATCAAAACCTTGAGCACAATAGTCCTGTCATGAGCTTGGCTCTAACTTGTTTTCTTTCTAGGTTTCACATCCGAACTCTAAATATGATCGTTCAAATACTCAAATCAAATAGAACACCCTCAAGTGGCAAGTTACAATAGGAAGAATGGCCAAAATCCTCCCAAAATAGTCATAAATGCCACTTTTTAAAAAACACGTTGCTTTTTTATATTTTCAAGCCTGGATACTTTGTAGCACTCCAAATAGCTCTTTACATGCATTTTGGATCCACCCAAAGTTCTCATTAAGTTAATAGGAGTTAATAATGGAAACTTAAATTATTTTTGTGGTTTTTTTAATCCAAAAATCTCTTGCCAAGATCATGAGCAAATATCCCATACACGCATATCTAAAATACATTTATAGTCTCTTCTTGCTTTCCTTCATTGAATGTATAATTACACAACAACAATATTAATGGAGCATGTCTTAACAATCAAAAATACATTTAAACACATTACATTGGACATTGGGTGGATCTTTGAATATAATTTTCCTTAATTGAGTCCCACTTTTCAATTCTAAATCTCTTATTTCTATGCTTATGCAAATGATCTCTATTTCTTCTTTCTCTACCTCTTTGGAATTGATGTTTCCCTTTCCTCTTATTTTATCTTGCTTCTCCCTGCCTCTTAATAGAATCTCTCCCCCCCTATCCTCCAAGAAAGGAAATTATGGAGTTGATTTGCTACCACCATAAAATTGCTCCAAAGTTCATTCTACCCTCAATCTAATCACTCATCCACTCTCAATCCTTCTCATCTTCACTAAATCTATCAAATCCCTTTTTTCTCTCAAAAACATTTGAGATTGAAGTGTATAATCTCTTTGAATATCAGCAAGAAGAAAAGGGAAAGAAAAACGAGTGTATTTATGTTGTCATACCTTCTCAAACTCTTCTTTCAACCCGAAGCTCTTACCTACTAACTCAGCTCCAATTCCCTTCACTTCGCTCCAATTCCCTTCACTTCCCCTTTTTCTTACATGTCAAGCAAGGGAAGGGATAAACATTTTTGCATTAAACATCAAATTAGGAAATTTTCAAAAAATGCATGGCCCCGACCCCCAGCCCCCAAACGTTAGTTGACTTGTTTTAATCAAAAACCTTATCAACCTTAGGCTAATAACAATATCCCATGATATTGAAGAATGCACACAATATTGATTCCCTTTGTAGGTGATTAAATTGTGAACCTAGCACATTATTTTTTAAACCCGATATATACAATTGTAAAAAATAGTGCAATAGGTTTACTATTATATGCACCAACAATTGGGTTTTGAGGGGTTCAAGGGAGGGGGGGCTTGTCAACCCTTCTTGCATGCATGCATAATAAAAATAAAACGTAGCTCAAACTTGGAGAAGATTGCTAAATTAGATATAATAGGACTTGGACAATTGGAGGAGGCACTTTGGTTCCCATGCATCAACAAAACCTCTTCTAGCTCTTTACCAACACAAAGCATAATAGATGCTACTTCAAAGCTAAAAAGATAGAAACCAAGACATCAATTAAGCAACGATCAAAAACCATACCATACCAATATGATCCTTTGAATTCTTCCACAAGGTGAGGGAACTTTTTGCGCAAATTGAGATTTGTTGAGACATCTTACACAAAACTCAATAAAGTATATTCATCAATAACTAACGTACTTGTGATGGATCATACAACTTATTAAAGATATTCCAATAGCTAACATTTTGGAGGACCAATGATTATACTTCAAACTAACTAAATACTTGCCTACTCCCCTAAATGAACATGTTATATGTAGCTCAATACTAGGTAGCATAACCTCATGCTATTCAATGCTTCTTACAAAAAACAATCAATGTAGGGTGGAGGAGCCCACTCTAGAGCACTTAACTTCATGCATGACACTTTCTTTTGATGAAAATTTCACAACCCTCCACAACTCCTACCTTGATGCATGACACTTTCTCTATGAGGAAAATTCCACAACCCTGTTACTTTGGATGTAACACAATGAAGGGGAAGGAGCAAAACAATTATATGCCCACATGATGAATGGTGTTGCACCGTAGATAAGATATGAAGTCACATTTTAAAAAAGCAGTCCTTCCATTAAGGACAACCTTTAACAAACAGCTCAAGGTGGCCTCTTGATAGAACATGAATCTGAACCTGTTCCCTGCGCAAAGAAGACAACCACACTGATGCAGACCAATCACCCCACGCTTGTTGGTGTTCTGTTGAGAGCAAAATGTACAATAACTAGGCCTCCCATCATTGGGGACTGTTCCACAAATGGCCCCTTTACCTAACATTATAAAAGACATGTTCTTGATACATTCATACCATGGGTTAAACATATTCCAGTTGAAGGAAAAGAAGCCAAGCTCAAAATGCATCCTACTATGCATTGAACACACTCTAAAGACCAAAGTAGAGACAAACTCTCACAATAAACTCGTGAAAGTAAAAATATAGCTTCAAACACGCGACAATCTGGGTGCTAAAGTTCAAAACTCCATGAAGGTAACAGATTAGAGATAACATCGAAGGGGTTTTGCTTCACAAAATGTTAAATGACTCAGCTTGAAGATCAACACAACATATAGTTAACATAGGAGCAGGCAATGCTCCCTTTGTGGGGGAACGAGCAAAGGAAGATATTGCTGCTGTTGCCACTACTAGCTGTGAGTACAGAAGAGTGGCGGTTTAAGACACAACAGAATGAATATCTCTACTATGTAAAGATCAATTCCCATCTCGATTTGGGGTAACGGTAAAGCAATCTCTTCCAATTGTGGTAAACTAGAGAATGCACTTTGGTTCTCCCATGCATCCACAAAACCTTTTCCAGCTCTTTACCAATATGAAGCATAATAGATGCAGGTTCAAAGCTAAAAACGTAGCAGCTAAACATTGGTTATAACCAACAACAAAGAACCATACAAAGCTGCCAATATACTTCTTTCAATACTTCCACAAGCTGAAAGAACTTCTTGCAAAGAGAGAGATTTGTTGGACCGGCTCACATATACCAATTAAAGCAGCTCTTGAAATAACTTGGAACTAAACTTGTGAGAGATCCTACGACTTAATAACGAATCTCCATCAATAACTACCCTACAGAAGGACCAATGCTTCACTTGCCTACCCTTCTAAATGGACGTGTTGCATGTAGCAGACATGCTCCAGCTAACGGGAAAAAAAGAAACGCCTTGCTCAAAATGCATCCTACTGTGCATCTAATACACACAAAAGACAGAAGTGGACATGCACTCTCCTGCTAGTAAGTTCAAAAAACAGCGATATAGCTGTTAACTATCAGACACAGGACGATCTGGTTACTGAAGGTCAGGACTCTCTAGAGGTAACACATTACAAGTAACATTGAAGGGATTTTGCTTTACAAGATGTTAAATAACTTAGCTTGAACATGGGTAAGAACGCACCCTTCCTCCCTCCTCTCGGGCCTAATGAGAAACGAAGCCACCACAACCTTGAAAATATCGTAGAAGAGATATCAGAGGGCATTTCCCCTTGCGTTACATGACAGTGTGTGAGCGATTAGCCGAAAAAGAAAGAAAAAAAGAAAACACCATTCCTTTGCCTTTCAGTCCTAACTAAACACCAAGCCATGAATCCTAAAGTACTATCGGATTCCGATCTTGCATCCTAACAGATTCAATCACCATACATAAAGCCTCCATCTCACGCAGGTGAAGCTGCAATCATACCAGTCTTTCTCGCATATGCAAACAGGCCACCTGCATCAATTACAGGACCAGCATCTCCCAAAGCCTTCAGCGCGTACTGCTTATTCTGAGTGTGGTTAATAAGCACGTTCTTTAACAAATCTAAAGTAACGATGTCTCCCGTTTTGCACTCCTTCGAAAGGCCAGAACCCTCAGATTCTACAGGGTACAATTCCCCTGTTGCCACAGAATTCCTGAAGAAGATCCTTGCATATGATTCTGCAACGACAGCACGAACACCGGATGCACCGAGCGCAACCGGGGCGTGCTCTCTGGACGAGCCACATCCAAAATTGGCTCCTGCAATGATCACAGGATACTTGGTCTTGGTTTTGCCCTCTTCGACAAAACGGCCATACGTGGAAGGTAGGCCAATGAGGGCCAGACTGCCCAGCTTCTCATACTCGTCAGGCTTGGACGGGACAAGGGTCAGGTGCTCAGCGGGGATGATCTGATCTGTGTCTATGTTGTCTTGGACGACAAAGCATTCGCCATGGAAGACCTTGCCGGAGGCGGCCGCAGCGGTGACAGGGAGAATCCGACGGCTATGGTTGACGGATGAAGAGACTAAGGGTTTTAGGGTTTTCTGCGGGCAGGAAAACGAGGAGGGGCGACGGAGGCGCAGGAACGACGAAGAGAACGGAAACGACAGGGTTGTAGAGTCGGACCTGTGAGAAGCAGGCGATGCATCCGTCATGGGAGTATTGGCAATGGAAGTACTTGCTGCTGCTGCTGCCGCCGCCGCCATAGCCATGAGCACAGAGGAGCAGCGGGTCGAGACGACGAGAGGGAAGCCTCAAACAGAGAGAAAATCTCCTTTTTTTTCTGTGTGAACACTGAAGAACATTTCCTGTCTCGATGTATGAAGCAGTGCAGAAGAGTACATTCATGAGTGAAACTCCATTTTTTAGACGTTAAAAGGTAATAACATTAATATAATATTTTCGTATGCAAAAGCAGTGTTCACAAAAAATATTTTTGGTAGAGATAACAAAACCTTACCGTCGAGGCTTTTCTTATTGGCTTGCCCTATGGCTACGTTCAGATAGAGGTGGCACCACTCCAAACCATGACCAACCTTGCGTCTCTTTTGTGTGAACAGTGAAGTCGAAGGCACAGTGTGTTACAAGAAGATAAAGAGAGGTTTTGGGTGTCGGTAGAAAGAGGGTGGGTCCAACGGAAAGAGGAGGGAAGTCTCAACCATTTGGGGGATGCCATGTCAAAAGCACGTCCCTTTGGTATATCTCTACTACACCTCGTCTGAACCCAACCTATGTCATAGTAAACAGGGTAAATTGTTTGAACAACAATTTTTATTAGCACATAAGAATAAATAATAATAATCTCTACTCTTCTCTATAACTATTAAGAGGAGCTTTCCAAGGTTCACTACATGGTACACATGTAGGCCCCTCCCGAAACCTCCCTATAAGCAACACATATGCACTATGTGTGTGTGTGTACGGGCACATGCACTTGCGCAAGGGTGACCTTGATGTGGATACGTATCTCTCTCTCTCTCTCTCTCTCTCTCTCTCTCTCTCTCTCTCTCTCTCTCTCTCTCTCTCTCTCTCTCTCTCTCTCTCTCTCTCTCTCTCTCTCTCTCTCTCTCTCTCTCTCTCTCTCTCTCTCTCTCTTTGCATGCTTGCGTAAGCATGACCTTGACGTGGATACAACCCACCATGTTTCTGTGTGGGTACACATGCATGTGCATGCGGCCTCAAGCAGCAAGTGCAACTGTAGAGCAATTAGGGCTACGGCTAGAGCGGGTGCAACAGTTAGAGCAACTAGAGGGCTGAGGATAAATATCAGTATGGGTCCCCCCCCTCTTTGATCGATGTGGAAGGGGAGGAGGGCCTGCTGATCAGCGCCCGCTCAGAAAAGATGAAAACAGTTTTCATCTCTCCTCGGTGTCCCCCAGGTCCCCACCCCTTGCATTTCTAGCACCAGAATGTCAGCAATTAATACCCTCGGCTTCTTCTTCTTCCCCCTCATACTCCACATAACAACTCCTCCAAATGCTTATGCTCCCAGGCATTGTCTAGGAAGATATAGACTGGCTTCTTGTCTAATTGTTGTTTTACAAAGAGGTCTTTCAATCTGGATTGCTATTCAGAATGGTCAATTATTGAAAATGAATTTATAATTTATGTACAATTTTTTAGAAAAATGGAGTGATATTGACTCTAATGTGTTTTGTAATACATTTTCCTTCCATTTCAGTTGAGCTCTCAAAGTACCTCCAAATATGGATTTACCTTTTAAAATACACTGTCCAACTTTGGGGCCTTTTAATGCATCGGCTCTAACATGGATGATCAAATTAGATCCAACAAGACAATACCATGTTCAAGTATATGCACACATTTATTGGGATCGAGTGAGCAATTTCATTTTTGGGGATAGTAGTTCGGAAGGCACACCCACAAACTTCAAGAGACAAATTTCTTGGAGGCGGGAACTAGGAACCTTAGCACAACCACTAAATTCTCATGGATAGAGCAAATATGGTATGTATACAAATGTCATGTTCTTGTTGACTTCTAGAGGCTTGATTATTTATATGTACAAATTGATTCTCATAGATAACATTTGCTTCATATGCCTAGTTTTTAGTTTTTGGACCATAAGACTTGTGTAGTAAACCACAAGTGGTTGATCATGAAAACCGACCAAATGCTAAAGGTGGCAAACATTTAGTGGGTTGTACATGTCATTTCTATGTGTACACACTCTATTTACGGCCAAATATAGCTCGAATAAATTATGTGGAGCATAATCACGTGGATTGGGAAAGCCATATTTGCCATGGGATACATTGTGAAGGTTTGTCAAATTCAAGGTTGCTTGTTGCACCTTGGTTATCTGAAGAGAAAAAAACGTGTGTCAAAAACTTGCTTCATAGTGGGTTTACCCCACCACAAGTATTCCAACAGCATATTGCATTGGTGGAGAGACATGCAATGCAAGACTTGAATATAAGGTTAGGAAGGGACGCATTTATGACAATGCGGGATATTTTGAATATAGCATCAAAGATGGAATCAATCCTTGCCTTCAAGTCCAATCAAGATGATGCATGTAGTGTGCATAATTGGGTGCTAGAGAACAATTGTAGAACTTTCATCTACCAGCAATATAATGCTTCTATTGGTCAACCTTTCATATTGGGTATCCAAACAGAGTGGTAGCTACATATGCTTAATAAGCATGGAAAGGATGGTATACTTGCTATTATGGATGCTACATTCAGTACCAACAAATACAAGGTAAGAAGTTTATATATTTTTCACTTGTATATTTGCAAATACAATGTATTTTTAGAGGGTTTTCTTTAATGCATCTTTGTTTTCATCCTCCTATTTTATGTTTGATTTCGTCCATGTTTGAATGCAGTTCTCTCTATATTCTATACTTGTATTTGATGCACATAGAAATGGGGTGCCAATAGCATGGATCATTGCCTCCTCAATGGGCAATACCTGCTTGATCACTTGGCTAAAAGCATTTTGAAATTGCATATTGGATTTTAATTCTTCTTGGGAGGCAAGTGCATGGATGGTAGACGATGCACAAGCAGAAATTAATGCCATACAGTATGCATGCTTCTCACTATATTAACTAAAAATTGCATGGAGATATTTTTAATGCTTCTTTTCAATGTACAATTGAATCTCACTCAATGAATCATTGGTTAAATTGTAGGGCTATTTTTGGATCTCCTATATATCTTTGTATATGGCATGTTAGAAGATGTTGGTTAAAGAATTTGATAAAGAAAGTTCCAGATCATCAAGTATAGGCTAGTATGTTTCAAGACCTTGGTCACATTATGAACATGAAGTGTAGAGGATTGAGTAGTGAGGCCAAAAGAAAGGAGGATGCTACATCTTTTATTGATCAATTCTTCAAAACTTATGCTAGCAAGAAAAACTTCATCACATACTTCAAGGAAAATTGGGTTCCCAAACTAGGTAAGGCTTTTTAATTTATAAATTCATCTATTCTTGAATTCACATGAATGTTGATTCACTCATTATTTTATATTATAGGAATGTGGGTTAGAGCCACACAAATACTTCCACATGCCAACCAAGATACAAATGGATCGATTGAATCTTACCATGGATTTCTCAAGTCTCAATTCTTGATCGGAAGGCACACAATTCATGGCGGTAGAGTAGATTGGCTAGTCCACAAGCTCCTCACATTTTGCCATCCATATTACTAGTATCTAGAGGCCGTGAAAGAGGAAGGCTTTAGACAAAACTTCAATGTCCAAAAGATTGTATTGTCATCTCTTATGCGTGCAAGAGGCATTCCATATCAATTTGTCAAATTTATTGGAGATGATCATAGTCTTGCAAAGGTTAAGACCATGAGCAATGCAAAGCTTTGGTATACAATACACAATGCACATTGTGAGTGGGCATGTTGCAACTATGATTGGGCCATGCAAGGAAATATATGCAAACATCAAATGAAGGTTTTAATATTGTCAAGTTTTGAAATTGACACCATTGTGTCGAAGAGCATGGATATATACTACAAGAATTTTGAAGGTACATGGACTTATTTTTATGAGCCATCTTTTGTGAATACATCTATTCGATGCTAATATCAATTCTTATCAAATAGGATCTTCTCTAAATATGAATATGCAACAACCTACCAACATTGTTGAGAGTGGTCTTACACCTATACAGAATGATGCAGATATGCTAGACGACACTTATAGTGACATACAAGTCAATCAAACCTTTAATATATATGGTATTTGCTATTTTCTAGATATATATGTGTATCATATCTATCTCAATTTGCAGGCCAAGCATTACAAGGTGCCAAGGAAAAGTTTTGTGAAGCAATGGCTTTAGCAAGTAAAATATAGTTACAATAGAATACACCTTGATTTCTTATATTTGAAGTATCAAAACATATACTAAAGATGCTCTCTTTATGATAGAGAAAGATCCTGAATTAGCAATGCATCTTGAGTGCTTGAGTAGTCATTTGCTTGCCTCCTTGAAACAAATCAAGTCTAGCTTGCAAGGACAAAGACCCTATCCCTTAGCTCCCTTGCAAAGGAGCAATGATGGATTCAGTAATTCTATCCAACGTGCCAAGCCATTCATGAGAGACATCTCTCCAAAAGACAATGACAACCACAACCCAAAGATGTCACACCATTTCCAATTCCTCAAAAGCATAAGAGGGTATCTATGCAAGCATGCCTTGATTCAGACGGAACTTCTGAGGCAAATGTTGTGCTTGATGCAAATTGAAAAGAGCCTCACTAACACTACCCATTTTGTGATTGATTTTGGATTGTTGTTCTCTATATTTTTTCATTGTGATACCAAGTTATATGAAGTACCTTGAACAATAGTTGTGAGATGGAGGGTTTGATACAACATTGCATACTATCTTCTTGAAATGATACAACATTTTGTGATTGATGGTGCATTCTTCTTTTTAATAGTGCTTTCATTGTAAAAGTAACTAAGATGACTTTCAAATAACATTCTACATCCATATTAAAGGTGAATTTATTGAATAAGTTCTTAAATACTAACTTGTATGTTTTTTTCTCTCAAACATACCGTTTCCAAATGGACATCGTGCCTCATCAAAAGGATAATCAATGAAAGGCACAATGCCATAAAATAGTTGCTAACACCATTTCCATTTATTAAAAAAACTTTCAATTCTCAAATTGAAATATGAAAAAATGAGGCCATGGTGAGAACCCCTTGAAGGTTACATTCTAACCTCAACATATGGCAAATAATGTGAAATAACTAGATGAGTAGGTTGTTTCACCAATCAATCTTTACTTTGAATTCTTAGGAACTAGAACTTATTTGTTTATTTGATCTCCAAATTCCCAAAATTTTAAGGTGGCAGGCCATCCAAAGGAAAAATAATGAATAGATTACTCACATGATGAGAGAAATAGAGAGAGAGAGCGGATTATTAATCATGAAGGAATCTCAGAATCGGTGGGTGGTGGTGCGGTACCTATGAATTGAAGCAGCAAGTGGTGGGGTTGGGTGCCGAGGTGAAAATGAAGAATTTCACCTCCAAAGTCCACATCACGTGGGTCAGCAGTCCCCCCCCCCCCCCTTCCACATCAATCAAAGAGGGGGGGCCATGCTGATATCTATCCTCAGCCATCAACAACATCCACTTCACACTAAGGTATCCTACTCTTCTTCTTCACGTCCTTCTCCTCCTCACCCTCTTTTGTTAAGTTCCTTACCTTTCCCTCCTTCCTGCTATAGTTGATCTCTACTTTCCACATAGCATTGTGGTTCTAGAGTAGGGATATACCTCTTCTTCTACCAAGTTTGCACCTTATCTCTCCTTCCTATACTTAGATCTCTACTTTCCATGTGGCAAAGTCAAGTTAAACTAGGCTCCTTCATGATATAGATAGAAGAGCAATGTTGCCCATAGCTAACTAAGGGTATTTAAAAATATGCAATCAACACAACAAAAGCATCTTGCCCATAGTTTGATGCCCCAAGCCTCCATTTTGTAGGGTTATTTGCATCCACACTCCATTTTGCAAAGTAACCTCCATTTTGCATCTACATCCTAGGATAGAAAAGTCCTACTTATCTTGAAGTGGGTACCCACACCACAAGTAGATTATTGCTTACCTTAATGCTAATGCATCCAACCATTGCAATTAGTTAAGTCTCATCTCCCCAACTACACATTCCAATCCAAACTAGTAGTTACAACATCCTTCCGAACATTGGGCAATGTATATCCTGCTTTATGTACGTAGAAAGCTCACTCCATGAAACTTTTTATGGATAATGTATGTCCAACTTTCTATAACTACTGTTGTAGTTTTAGTAGGCCTTATGAGCCATGATAGCATGAGGTACATTTGTGTCTATTTTCCTTCTTCTTGCTTATTCTGTAAAGAACACATATTTGAGCTAAATGTCTCCTTTGTTGTTCAATTAGCTACTAATATAAATTATACATATATTCTTCAGTGTTGGGACTCTTGCACAATGTGATGGGTTTCTTATCATATTAATTTCTCCAAAGTGTAATGTGATGGGCTCTCAAAGTACACAAAGTCATTGTCAAGTTATGTGATGACTAACTTGTAGAATAAACAAGTATAATGTATATTGTAGCAGAATGACATCACAAATCAATTAAAATCTCCAAGTATACGCAAAAAGTTATCTATTTTTTGTGGAATATCAAACATCAACCAACAAACATCATATTGGGGAATATGGGAAATTTCCATAAGTTTGGAACACATGGTCAAATCTTTGGATTTGTCATAACTTAAACACTATAACTCCAAATCGAGCGCTCTATAGCTCAATAGATTCCATTTTTAAAGTGCTTTCCGATTATAGGTCACATCATATGGTTTTGAGAAACTTATGGGGATGTTATCCGTGTGCCACCTTTTTAGTATTCAAAAAATGGGAATTGGGAGATTCCCAAACTCACTAATATTGTGTTAACGTGGAGTAGCATTCAATCAAATGAAACCTAAAGAGGCAACCTTCCATGGGGAAAAAGGGACAATGAGAAACATTTGTGACAATTCCGATATTAGGTGTGTTTAAATCCCGTATCAACAATTCCATGATATACATATTTTAGGTAACTCATTGAACTCCTAATGTGAAAAAAAGATGCGGAGCCAGCAGGAACAAAGGACATGGGTTGAGTGGGTCTGAAGGAGGAAAAAGGCATTGTAGCGGAAGAAGAAGGGGATGCGGAGTACGAGGGGGAAGAAGAGGAAGCTGAGGGTATTAATTGCTGACATTTGGTACTGGAAATGCGAGGGGTGGGGCCATAGGGGCACCGAGGAAAGATGAAAACTGTTTTCATCTTTTCTGAGTGGGCACTAATAATCAGCAGGTCCCCCCCTCCATGTTGATCAAAGAGGGGGGCCCATACTGATATTTATCCTTAGCCCAATTAGAGTGGTGATGAGATCAATGGGCAGGAGAGTGGTGGGTGGCGCACTAGCATAGGAGATGGCACATGCAGGAAGTGCAACACCAACGCAATAAACGTGATGGCTATATTAGCACTAGTGGCAAGTAGGAGTAGCAGTTGGAGCAATGGCTAGAGCCAGAGCAACGAGACAGGTGGGAGTAGCATGTGCAAAAATTGGAGCAGCTAGAGTGGCAATGAGATTAGTGGCAGGAGAGTAGTAGGTGGCACATTGGCATAGGAGGTGGCGCAACACAATAGACATGGAGAGAGAGAAGAAGAAGAAGAAGAAGAAGAAGAAAAAGAAATAAAGAAATAAAGAAAAATAGAGAGATAAAGAGAAAAATGGGAAAAGGGGGGGGGGGAGAGAGAGAGAGAGAGAGAGAGAGAGAGGGAATTATATATATTTGTGCAACGAACATGTTCCTTGTGCACGAATATTAACGTACATATACATTAATAATTATATATATAATTAATTTATATATTATATATAAGTAAATATATAATATACATATATAATACTTATTATTTTTATTATTACATTATAAATATATCAATTCTACACACATACATACACACACACACACACACACATACATACATGCTATATATGTGTGTGTGTGTGTGTGTGTGTGTGTGTGTGTGTGTGTGTGTGTAAACTATTATAATAAGGTTGGCTTAATATATTATATTAATGTGTGTGCATGCTCTCTCTCTCTCTCTCTCTCTCTCTCTCTCTCTCTCATATGCTAAGATCAAATGCTAGCCTCCTCTTTGCGCCTCGGCTATATCAATGATCTACATCATCCTAATGGGGACACAAAGAAATGACTTAATGTAAAGGAGGTGTGTGCATAAATATATGCATATATGTCACATTATGTTGCCAAAACCCTTATCCTTTCCCCCTGAATGCCTAGCCCAATAGCTTGAGTCCTAATTCCTATTATGCTGTTGGCTTAAAAAACTACTTGTCCCCCAATCTAGTCCCATGTTCTACAGTCCTAATGCTATCCCTTGAATCTACTCCCAATCCAACTACCTCATCCTCTAAACATAATGCCATGCCTAAAACCCTAATTGATGTGTCATACCTAATACTTAGGATCTTGCATCCCCTCTTGAACCCCCACTCAAAAATAATAAATCTTACCCTATCCCTCATAAGGAAGATAGACATACAAATGAATGCACACATGTATACATGTGTGTGTGCACAAGTGAGCATGTCTACGTGTGCATGTGTGCGCGTGCACACATGCCTTTGGCCCTTAGTGATATCCCTAATTCCCCTTCTTCCCAAATTAGACCCCCATGTCCAAAACCCTAATTAGCATATCACCATAAACACTCACATATTCTCCCCTAATCCATGGCGTCCTGTTAACCCTTAGACGAACAAGGTGGAGAATTCGGAAAATCTAAAGTAGAAGACAAGGCCAAGGAAAATTGAAATGGAAGAGGAAGGCATGTCAACAAGAATCTAGAAACACAAGAAGTGCAGAAAAGTCCTAAATCAAGGAGAAAAGTGCATAAGAAAAAAGCGCATGTCAATACTTTTGTAAAAGAGCACAAGGTGCACCATAATTTATTTTAAGAGCACCAGCCGTGCAATTTGTAAAGGTAGATGGACGACAGGAAGGAAGCTAGGAAGATAGGAGGACAATGGGAAAAGGGGCCACAGTCGGCCATGTAAAAAAGGGGATAAGGGTATAATCGCCCAAAAGGGATTTAGGGTTTTGTATATAAAGTTGAAAAGAGAATGAGAAGCTCATTCTTGTGTGTGGCCAAAAGTAGCTCTCCTCTTCTTCTTCTTATTCTTCTTGCTTGCTTGAGCTTGTGCTTGAGAGAGGGAGTGTAAGAGTGTGAGGGAGCAAGTGTGTGAGGGTGAAGGACCGTGGTGGAAATACTCTCCATCTTCTCTTCTATTCTCTTCTCTTCTCTTCTCTTGCTCGCGGCAATGGAGCTTGGAGTGTGGAGCTTGAGGATGGAGCTCACTTGAAGCTTGCACTTGGATCCTGGAGTTACCGGAGTGCTCGGGAGAGGAGGCAACTCGATCAAGCATGGAGGTAAGCTCACTACACTCGTAGAGATGGATAGTACATCGGCTATGTGAGAGGTAGCCATTAGTACTTGGATTGGAATGCTTGAACAATAAGCAGTCTGTGGGTCTTGGCAGTTGAGCTTGAGCTTGCCTCTACATTTTGATTCCGTTGCCAGGACCAATGGATTCAAGCCTTGAGTGCTTGTGTGCTCTGAATCGAGCATTGAGGTAGGGTTTTCCATGAACTGGTGCTTGAGCTAGATAGATAGGAAGCAAGGGATTTTTGAAGAGGTATTCAATCTCCTTAGCAAGTAACTTTTTGGTTTTTTGGATTTGGAAAAGTAGGTTGGAGTAGTGTAGGTGTTTGCTTTGTGATTTGGATGCATTAGGGTAGGAAAAAACAAAGAAAAGAAATAAAAAAAAGCATTGGGGTTTCTGCTATCATAACAAGGCAAGAGGGTTTGATTTGTTTGCCAATTTGTATTTTGGAGTTTATTTGCTATTCTAGGTATACACAATCCTTCATTAGGGTCTATTTTTACATTCTAGAAGTTTGTGCCACCCCTCATAACCAAAATCGTTAGAATCGAGTTGATTTTCGTCATCCCTGAAACTCGTCCGTAGGAATCGAACACTGTTACCAGAGTCCAATTCCCAGAATCATACTTCGATAGTCTGATTCCCAGAATCGAATGGTCCGATTTTCGAACTCGGACCAACCAAAATCGGACATCCCATAATCAGACACGATAATCAAACATCCCAGAATCGGACGCACTAAAATCAGACCAACCAAAATCAACCAAAATCGGACACCTATCAAATCGGATGTCTGATTCCCAAAATCAGATGCACAAAAATCGGACACACAAAAATCAAACCAACCCATAATTGGACCACATGAATTGGACCACTCAGACTCAAACATTGGATCAACCGATCAAACCAACCCAAAACCAGACGTCTAATTTTGATAATCGGACTCTTGAGAATCAGACCTCTGAGAATCAAACATAAAACTATCAAAATCGGATAGGTGAACATAATACAAATTTGACACATCTAACCCTTGAAATCGACCAAGAGACCGTATAGAGCCAAAAAGCACATCATAGATCTATCACTCGGCTAAAATCTAGAGCAAGTAGTTCAAAACTTGGCTACAAACGATCCTTCAAATCATGCATGGTATTTAGCGTAATGGCCCTGTGGGGGCCACGGGGGACTGCCCCCTGGACCCTCGTAGAGGGGGCTCTGCTCCGCACCTCCCCAAAGTAGGTTGGAGAGAAAACACGTGCCATGTCAAGTCCTCCAAATTAGATCCTAGTGTAGTAATGGCTCTGCACAAGCTTGGAGTTTCATTTGCAAAACAACAACCAAAAGCCCATACTTGAACAAAAACAAACAGAGACCCCAAAACCTCAATGGGCCAATCTAGCCAACAAGGGCAAAAAGGTCATACCACAAAAACATGTATAGGTTGCGTTTGGATTGCATCTAGTCAAAGTGGAATGCAACAACATCATAATAGTCCTGATGATAGATGCATATTGAATAGCACTACACATACGACCCAAGACATCATTAGAGAATCCACATCTGGTTGTGCAGTTGAAGACTCAAAGGCATGTATCAAAAAGCTTGAATTTATAAGCCAAGACCCGAAAAATGAAGACATAGTATCTCTTGTCTATCTTAGGGTCAAACTCACCACAAAAACATAGCATAGTATCAATGCTTTCATTGATGAAGGAGCAGATTTCAATATCTTGACCTATGAAGCATGGACGCGACTAGGCCAACCAGAGCTCACACAAACTAATGCAACTCTTAGTCCTTACGGGGGACACCCACAAGCACTTATAGGGAAGTACAAAATCCTTGTAACTATTGAAACTAAAAGCTTGTCTATCCTATTCCATGTTCCTCCAAATAGTGCTAATTGTGGAAAGGAAACCCTCCTAGGAAGACCCTTCAAAAGGGTGACAAAGTGTGAGGTTGATTATGTAGCATAGAGGATACACTTGACACTACCTGGTGTGAGGATAATCACAACCTTTTAGTAAGGGTGACCTCATCAAGCCTCGGGGGAAAGACAAGGAGCATTCCGGCATACTAGCCAAGTCTAGTAACAAGAGCAAGGACTTGTTGAAAGAGTTGATACAAGCGTATGTTGAATAGAGAGAACCAGTGAGTGAGTCCATGCTTGAAACAAGAAGGTCAGGAGACAATGCCAAGGATATGCTTTGGACTTAAAAATATTGTAGAATACCACAAAAGAAGTCCAAGCCTTATAGACGCAGGTATCGATGGAGAGCCAACACAATGCCACGATGGATATCCAAAGTGTTGCAACGTGCTCAAGGGTATTACTCAGGTAATCGATGGATTTGGGTACCAAAAACCCTTGCTAAACCACCTCTTTCAGCTGAAGGCCAGCATGTCGTATCAAGAGCGAAGAAGAGTAGGAGGAAATCTAAACGAAAATCCAAGTCTTGAGTAAAAAACATTGGAGTGATTGAGCCCCTCACAATTGAAATCAAGAAACCAAATAGGACTATTCGAAAGGTAGATCCTTAGCCTATCGTGCTTAACAAGTGGATATCATTGTAACCATTGAGTGTGCACAGAAGCCACTAGTGCCCAAGGCGCCTTTGACTTTCCAAGAGGTTAATGAGCACCACAGGCACAATGCTACTCATGATAAGGTTGATTGCTTAAGAAAGCAAATGGTAGAATCGTTTCGTCTCCTACACCCTCTTTCCCTAAATGGACACATGAAGCACAACAACAATTGTCAAGTGTGGCTATTCAATCCCAATCTCTATATCCATCCGAGCTTCCAAATGTCCAAGGTGTGGGACATGATAGCACCCCTAATTCTCAACCTAGGGATATGCCTGTGCAAATCCATCGTGGCTAGCAACTAATGCTCAATCTGCAAAAGTGAATGCTCACAGGGCAACAAAAGACATGACCACTTCCGATCTGTCTAAGGACTTGACACTGCAATCTACCAATAGTAGCCAGTCCATTGAACTAGTTGCTACTACTTTCGATCAGGAATCACAACAGTCACAGCCTTTGGCCCCGTGACAATACCCCTTGCGGAGCGTGTCCTTAGCAATTCACATGCGGAAGAGGTGTCACAACCAACATCCTTGACACCTCCAACACTTTCGAAGCACCTAAATTGTAGGCTTGAGGAGAAATCTCTCAAAGATTTGGCCAAGGAGATGGCGCATCTAACCAATGAACCAAAGATGAAGTGCATGATAAAGCTTAATAAAAAACTAATAGCCATCACACGTGCGTATGTCCATGTGGACATTAGAAGGCCAATACCAGAGCACACAAAGCTCATAGCCAAACCCTTGACTTGGGATGAGCAACAACATGTTTGCTCCCACTATGTAGTTGTCGTTGAAGAAGTCATAAAGGACATACCAAAGGCCACATCTAGAGAATTATGCTTGATACCCTCACTCTATACTGCTCAATGGGAGACAAACAAGGAAAAGCTCAAAGCAATCAAACAAAAAGGGAAAGGATAAGGCAACTTTGCGTAGAAATGGTACTCCAACCAAAGTTTGGTAGCCAAATTGGCCACCGACTAATGACACTCGCTGAGCAAAGGAAAGCCCTTTGGACATCAATACATGATCCCACGTACATTTCATCGACATCATTAAGAGTGTTGGCAATGGTCCATGAGGTCTAGCTTTCTGCCACTGTCCAAAAACATCCCTTGTACCATAAACTGCTTCTAGAAGAAGATCTACATGTGGCTAATAGGCTAGGAGTAGGGAGCATGGTACTTGATGTTAGTGCATATGTCTTTTGCCTCACTCAAGTCCCTGTAATCCTAGATCACTATGCTTCCCATCAATTCAACCTTGACTTCTTCAACTAGTTTCGTCCAAGCTTACATGATAGGAATCCTAAAGTGTCTCTTGGTTCTACACTAGAGTCACTCGAACCTCCAGAACAAGAGAAAAATAGCTCTAAATACAACACCCACTCTGATAAGAAGCAATGGATGCATGTTCCAATGGATAAGGATAAGAGTCTAGAGCAAACACTCGGACCAAGAGCAACTGCCAATGCAATAGGATGAGGAGATAAACGGAGGGGAGTTAGGTGAAGAGCTAGACTCATATGTCTTTTGCCTCACTCAAGATCCTGCAATCCTAGATCTCTATGCTTCCCATCAATACAACCTTGACTTCTTCAGCTCGTTTCATCCAAACTTACATGACATGAATCCTAAATTGTCTCTGGGTTCTACACGAGAGTCACCCAAACCTCCAGAGCAAGAAAAAAATAGCTCTAAACACAACACCCACTCTGATAAAAAGTAATGAAGGCATGCTCCAATGGGTAAGGACAAGAGTCTAGAGCAAATGCCCAACCAGGAGCATCTGACAATGGAGTCGGATGAGGAGCTAAACAGAGGGGAGTTAGCTGAAGAGCTAGACTCACCAAAAAGAGAGGTAGTTGTACCCTCACAACCTAGCGAGGCTGTTCAACAGGCTGTGGCTATGTCCCATGAGGACACACCAGAGAAAGAGAAGGTTGAGGCCCAACCAAGCATATCAATGGATGACCTAGTTCAGGGTCCTGAGTCTTTAAAGGATACACCTCAATTGCCCAAGAAAAAGAGGAGAAAACAATGAAAACAATGGTAGTTGCAAGTGGCTATAGATGCCAAGAAGATTGAGACCAAGAGTGCTAAAGAGTTTAGGAATAAAGCATTGAGTCCACCCGTGAATGAACCCATTTCCATCTCTCCTAACAATGGTGAAACCTTAGACACATCCGTATGTTCTGATAAGTCAAAGCAACCATTACCATCAACGGTTGCTTGCAACACTCAATCCATCGACAACAGAACTTACATTGACCAATCAAGAGTGGATACAACATTGTCACAACAACAGGTTAACAAAACTATACCAGTCACATCTGAGGAGAACCATGACACAATAGTAGCAAAGCCTTAGGAGAAACATAAAAACCATAAGGACATAAGCAATCCTAGCATTGACCAATCTTGCTCATCTAGGCTTGAGTCCCCTAGCTATGCTAAAGCCTAGGAAAACTCCTAGAGCCTTGCATGAGATAGCAACCGAGCAAGCCTTTATAGAACATAGAAGTGTCACAGAGTGCTTAATCGATTTGGAGGCTAAACTCAAATTATTTGCACTTGCTTACATCCTTGCAGACATGGCACATTCCCTAGGGAGCAGCTTGAGGAATACTTGCCATATCTGCTATCCTAGGAAGAGCAAGAATAGCTTAACGAGTACTATGACAAGCTCCTACATGAACGCATGCAACTCATCTCTGGACAAGGAGGCTGATAAACTACACTTAATTGTGACATTTAAGGAAGCCCTTTGCCAACCAAATCTCTTAGAGATAGAGCAACTAAAGCCACAATCAGAGGGCCATTCAATTTGAAAAATGATGGTTTGAAAACCATGCTATAATGGTGGCTGAACTTGGAGCCCAGATTATGACTCTTAGAGGAGTGATTGGCCAAATGGCGGTCTCAAAGAGACCCAACCTATTTGGTGCCAACTTCCTTTTGAGTACTAATGGTCGTTCGGGGTATGGACTTAGCTAGAGCCAGTCAAGAGAACTCTTTGATTGATAAGATTCTCACTAAGGAGGAGCTAGTTAGCCGGAGCCAACCAAGAGAACTCTCTGATTGATAAAATTCTCACTGAGGAGGAGCTAGTTAGGCGGAGCCAACCAAGAGAACTCTCTGATTGATAAAATTCTCACTGAGGAGGAGCTACATGTTGCTAGTAGACTCGAACAAGGTACCATGCTACTCGATGTTACAAAATATCTATTGTTATTGAGTAGGCTGCCACGAGTACTAGATGCATGTGCCACACTCTAGTATAATCCTAAATTCTACAATTGGTTTTCATCCTCAAGAAGTGACATGAATTTATAAATGTGCATATAAATAAACAATGTGTTTTGTGACTATGTATAGATAACACACACACTATGTATAGATAAATGTGTATACAAAAAAAAAAAGCAAATCCAACACACACACAAGTAATGATAATCAAGTGCAGGTGATATACATCGAAGTCAACACTATGGGATTCAGATAAGTGATGTCTTTTTGAGCTGCACCTACTCATTATGATTGAAGTATATGACTTGCATGTACTCTCACGAGTTGTCAAGTGGATGTAGGATGACACAGGTCTTTGTACAAAAGTGTTCAATGTCCACCAAGTCACCACAAGACCAACAACTCGAGCCATTACATAAAAAGCAATAGAAATACCAAGAACAAAGAGCCATGGCAGAATCCCCATTGTTGAAAGAGAAAATCACCCCTTTAGATAAAGCACACATTGCATTTGAGCATGGCCCAAATCATAGTCATTGGCTACTCTCTCTTTCTTGGCCAAACTCTACATCTGGCTCACTGCAGTTGCTACCTCAATTGTATTAATGTCTTGCATATTACAAAGAGATTGGCAAAATCTCAAGTGTATCTCTCCATCTCAACAACAGTTCCTCTAGCATCGAGGCTAGTAACACAATCATCCTTGTAATATCCCATTTTCATAGCCTTTGGATCTTGACATTTCTCAATCCAAATGAAAGGTTGATCGCCTCAATGTATTGGATTGGTTGTATTCATTTTATCCAAAAAAAGGGGAGAGCGAGGAAAAAGAGAGAGAGAGGAAAAAAAAAGAAAAGAAAAGAAAAGAAAAGAAAAATGCACTCATGATCACAACATAGCACGTAGGGGTCCTCAAATTGGGTACGTCTAGTGATCTTAGTCGGCTGGCTCCGTCCCTATCCCCCTAACCCTCTATACATTCCCCACAATTGTTTGGGGCACATCAAGGGCAAGACATACCTAGGGAGCTCATCTCGCCTATGGTTAGACATGTCACCCTGAACCACTTGCACAATTCTTTTTCGCACTCCATCTCATCAGTGCCATTGCAATCAATAGAGGTAAGCAAGGCATGGAAAACCATGGAAAGTACATTGTACTCTTCAACCACTCAAGTAGCCACCAACTACAAAAAGCTAAGGTGTCAATGAGCTCAAGTATGCTACGTCATGTTATCAAAATCACAAATGATGTCTCAAGAAGCCTTTGTGTACTTCTCCTCAACATCGACAATTTTTTCCACCCCATTGAACCCTTGCTTTATCCACATACTGCTACGAGGAACCTAACCAATAGTTTTTTAACTACGTAATATCTAAGTGTGCACGTGCACTCACATAATATCTACACCACAATCTATACACAGTTTGGGTCCTCAACTACAAGACATTACTCTCGGCTTGCCTCACCTAGAGTTCAACCTATCTCCCAAACCAATCAAACTAATCTTGTGTACGATAAGAAGAATAGCACTACCCCCAGGGAGAGACCACATATGAGAGGTTTTTCAATTGTAGGTATTGACGACTCCAATAAAAGTACCATCAACTCTTCATCAATACTCAACTTTGAATTCTTATCCTTTATCATCTTGCAAGCCCACCAAAGAATCGTCGCCTGCAGAATCCTCAGAACATCAGCACTTGTGCCAGTCCATAAGTGTAACTCCTAACAAAAACCAGCCCTATCACCAACTTTAACAACCCTATCACTCGTCAATTAGGCCAACAACGTGCCCCCAATGACCTTCATCCACACCACCACCAAAACTCCTCCATGGCAAACCACAAATGTCCCTTCCACCCCACGTCTTCGGTGCATGCCAAAGTTTGCTACCTATGACGGTGAGTGCTATGGGACTGGCACTCATATAAGAGAAGGGTAATGTTAACCCTTAGAAGAAAAAGGTGGAGAATTTGAAAAATCTAAAGTAGAAGACAAGGCCAAGGAAAAAGTGAAACAGAAGAGGAAGGCGCGCCAAGAAGAATCTGGAAACACATGAAGTGCAAAAAGGTCATAAATCAAGGAGAAAGGCACACAAGAAAAAGGGCATGTTAATACTTTTGTAAAAGAGCGCAAGAGGCGCACCATGATTTATTTTAAGAGCATCGGGCCCTCACCCGTGCAATTTGTAAAGGTAGATGGGCGGTAGGAAGGAAGCTAGGAAGATAGGAGGACAATGGGAAAAATGGCCTAGAGGCCACGGTTAGCCATGCAAAAAAGGGGATAAGGGAATGACTGCCCAAAAGGGATTTAGGGTTTTGTATATAAAGTTGAAAAGAGAATGAGAAGCTCATTCTGTTGTGTGGCCAAAAGTAGCTTTCTTCCTCTTCTTCTTCTTCTTCTTCTTCTTCTTCTTCTTCTTCTTCTTCTTCTTGCTTGCTTGCTTGCTTGAGCTTGTGCTTGAGAGAGGGAGTGTGAGAGTGTGAGAGAGTGAGTGTGTGAGGGTGAGGGACTGTGGTGGAGAAGCTCTCCATCTTCTCCTCTCTTCTTCTATTCTCTTCTCTTCTCTTGCTTGCGGCAATGGAGCTTGGAGCATGGAGCGTGAGGATGGAGCTTGTTTGAAGCTTACACTTGAATTGTGGAGCTACTAGAGTGCTCGAGAGAGGAGGCAACTCGATCTGTCATGGAGGTAAGCTCACTAAACTTGTAGAGATGGATAATGTGTTGGCTATGTGAGAGGTAGCCATTAGTGCTCGGTTTGGAATGTTTGAACAATAATCAATCCGTGGGTCTTGGCTGTTGAGCTTGAGCTTTTCTCTACACATTCCTCCCACAAAAACCCTAATCCTACACCCCCTCAAGTGTTTTGATAATAGAAGTGCCTAGCTTCCCATTTAGAAACCATGAATTCTCCCACTTCTAATTTCTAATACTTTCTCGTCCACGTTGGGGGTAAGGATGACTATGCCTAGCCTCTTGCTTGTACCATGCAGGTGGCGGGTGCCCAACATTGTCACCATTCTTGATTCTTTCAATGAGATTTGAATAAAGGGAAGGCCGGTCACACATTGTGATTGTTGGAGTTCCCACATCTTGTGTCTTTCTCTCTCTTGCTCTTGCTCCTTTCACCATAGCTCTTGCTTCTGCTCTATGCTTCCACTTCAAGGCTCACTCCTTTCAACTAGTATCAGAGCCATCTTCCTTGAGAGCTTGAGCTCAAACCTCAACTTCTGGAGAATACCTTCAATTCACAATTTTCGTGGCAGCCATGGCTTAGCTTGAAGTGGTATGTACTATGGTTCACTTGCTTTCCGACTTGTCTAGGCATGTTCCAGATCTTCATTGAGCTCCCCTTTTGCCCCATTGGCATTAACACAACCAGTAGTGAGCCTAGGACAACATATGGAATTTGTGTTGACTAAGTTTCCCCCCTTCCTGCTTAGATTTGATCCATCCCCCCTCATCTCCAACTCCTAACATTGCTCTTGCCGGCCTTGGGCAATATTTGGCATCATACTTGCACCTTTGGCATGAGCTTGTTGGGCATCAAATGGAGCTCCTGGGTTTAGCTGTTAGGTCATTGTTTATGATAGTTTTCTATAATATAGTTCTAGGTAACCCTTCCCTCATTGTCTAGAGGTCACTTATGCTTCTCAGGATGTCCATATGATGCCGGACCACTTGGGGATGCTATGTTAATGTCTTGGAATGCTATTGGATTGATTTGAGTACTCATTTGCTCAATTTTACAGAGGCTTTTTAGTTCTATAATGAGTAGGGCTAAATGTTATTTTGTTAGAGAAACTTCATGCTTTTTGCTCGTTGATGCTTATTATCGACTACTCAACATGCTACACTGATATCTATGGTTGATGCCACATACTTGGCTATGCTTCGAAATACACTTGGGCTGATATTGAAGCTTGGTCTCATTGACTTTGACTGTCATTTCTCACTGCAAGCATTTATTTGAGACACTTCATGCCTCTTATCATTGGATGATACATGAGCCATTTGTTAGATGTATTCTAATATGGATGCTACATTATTGGTTTTGTTATGACGAATATTGAGCTTCACATTTGACTTTCACTTGAGCTATCTTGGAGCTTGGACACTTGACATTGTCTGTCATTTACCTCATTGGATGCTATAGTAAGATATTTGCTAGCTACCTTGGGTTTGATGCTTCTAATGTTACTTAGATATTGGATGTATGGATGCCACTCACATGAGGTTTTCAGCTTTGCTTACTCATTTAGCATTCAAATTTTGTTGTGGTGGGAGCTGCCACTTGACACTTGGACATACTATTATAAAGCATTTGGTCATTCAATTGATGCTGAGATTATTATAGTGAGATAGTGGGACCCATTGTGACAGGTACATGCTCTCTTGATACTCATTGGATGCAGTTACCTATCGTGGGCACATTTGATCTTTTGTCTTGGATTTGGCACTTATGTCTATCAGAGTGTTGCTAGTGGTATTTATATGCCTCTAGGTTATGTATTGAGCCTTGCACAGTGGGTTATGCATCTGACAGTTCTCTTCATTTATCTTGAGGCCTAATGCATGGCATCTATGCCTCTTGCATGTATGGTTACTGATATCCTGCAGTTGTGATAGTCTTGAATGTCGGTTATTCCTGGCCTTTTCTTTTCTTGGTTTCTCACAATTTCTTGTTTGCATATCGCTACATTTTATTATAGCAACCTATCATTTTAGTTCTATGCATTTCATTTGAGGGTAGACAATTGGATTTGATAGTTTTTGCCTAAGTGGGTAGCTCTTTACTTTGGCAATTCCCCTTGTTTTTAGCTTGATTTGGTAGTGGTTTTGGGGCTCATTTGTAGGTTATTACAATAGCCTATTTTGCCCCTTCTATGCACTTGCTTAGTCTCATTATGGTTGGTGGTTCTTATGAAGAGCTATTGAAAGGCCCAAATCTAGCAAATTTTAGTTTGAAAATGAGGATTAAGCCTTTAAAACATGAGGGTGTCACAAGCTTGAACGTATTGATGCAAATGATTGGGATGGACTAGATGAGCTATGTAAGTCCACAATCATTTTGTGCCTCTCTAAGTAGGTTTTCTCCACAATCATTTTGTGCCTCTCTAAGTAGGTTTTCTATAATGTTGTCTTTTATAGGCAATCCGCATGGGACTTATGGGATAAGATTCACAATGTCTATGACAAGTAGAGCCTTGCTTCTCAAATGTATTGGGGACTAAAGCAACACATTGAACTTCATATGAAGCAGGGAACTTCTATGTTTGCCCACTTAAATGAGTTTCATTCTATTCTCAACCATTTGTATTCATAGAGGATTGAATTCAAGGGTAATATCCCTCCCTTGTTCCTCTTGGTTGCATTGCCTAAGTCACGGGATACATTTCATACAACACTATATTAGAGAATTTGGGCTCCCAAGTTATTTCCAAAATATATGAAAGTTCCCAAACTCCCTAATACAATGTTATAATGCTATGTGTGTAAACATGCCTCTTGAAAGGTTAACTTGTAGGATGTAGAGAGTGCACTCTTGAATGAAGAGGTTAACAGAAAGAATATTGATGCTTTCCGCAACTCTCATGCTTTGACAATTAGAGACAATAATGATAGGAGAGCGGCAACGACTACTATGGGAGAGTCTCATAGTAAGTCATGTAGCCATAAGTTCTCTCATTGACTTGTCATTACTATGGGAAAGTAAGGCATATTTGGCCACATCACCATAAAATGTGCAAGGACAAGCTCAAGGAAAAGGGCAAGGGTAAAGTTTAGGATAAAAATGATGATTGCAGCATTGTCCCTAGCAAGTTTAGCATTAAGATTGAAGAGATTGATGTCATGTAGATTGTTTCTGATGATAATTTCATAATTGTAGCTTCTTCTCTTGAGACTTCACATTTGACTAATGCCTTGTTAAGATATACTCAATGTTGGTTGATAGATTTAGGGGCTTCCGTTTATTCCACAGTGCAAGGAGTATAGAATACATAACACATATGAGAAGAACAGAAACTTAGTTAATTCTAAACAAACTTATACAAATATGGCTTTGTCCACTTTTGTGCCTCCATTATGAAGCTTAAATGGTCATCTACATAGATGATAGGGGAAGAGCTTAAGGCTAACTAGAAGAAATTTGTCTATGTGAAAGATATATTGATGATGGCTTTAGAGGGGTCTTTTTCTTGTAGCTTGGCAAGGTAGTGTGGTAAGCTTGTCCCACCGTATTATGAACCTTCCCTAGTCAACTGAATTTCCCTTACAATTCTTGGTTGTTGGCCAACAAATCAATTGGAAATTTATTTATTCATACTCTTTAAAGATTATTTGATTGTTGGATTAGCATGTGCCATAGGATTCTCCTTAACCACACTACTTCACATGCAACAAAATAAGCTATTTTGTACTCTGTTTTAGCAAAAGACGATGTCATTATTGTTGTTTGCTTCTTACTAATCCAAGAGAAGTTTCATGAGCCCAATGAGAAGCAATATCCAGAGATTGATTTCTTGGAATTATTTCATCTATACAATCTAAGTTACAGTTCCCCACCACAAGAGAACTTCTAGAATTGTGTGTGATACCATAGTCAAGAGTTTCCTTTAAGTCTCTAAGAACCCATATCCTAGCTTTCCAATTATTTTCTCATGATTTGTTTGAAAATATGTTCAAAACACTAATAGCATTACTAATATGTGGCCTGGTATTGCACAAATATATGAGACTATTGACCAACCACTTGTACCTTTCACTATCTGCTAGTGCTAATGTATCTTGAATGGATAGCTTCACATTGACCTCCATAGATGTAGCTATCTCCTTGCACTCAATCGTGCCAAATGCTTTCAATATCTCCCATGCATATTTCTTCTAAGAGATTAAGATTTTGTTAGTAGGTTCTTGCTAGATGTTAATCCCCAAACAATATTGTTATTTCAAACTTGGACTCAAATCCTTTCAATTTTGACGGTTCATTTTTTCATAATCCCCTATAATAAGAAGGTCACCTACATATAGGACAAGTCTATCATTTCAAACTCATAGCTCAAAACCTTTCAATTCTAATGGATCATTTCTTCATAGTCACCTATAATAAGAAGGTCATCTACATATAAGACAAACACTACCACAAACTTTTTGAACATCCCTATAAGCATACAAGTTAGAATTTGAGGTACATCTATTGAAGGTTAAGCCTAAAAAGAATGCATTTTTAAGTAAAAACTTGTTCTTAGAATGGGGGGACCTCAAACCTCGATGTCTAAGCCATGTACACCTCTTCCTTAATATCATCATTGAAGAATGTTGATTTAACATCCATTTGGTAAATTGGCCACTTCTTGCAAGTACTATGGGAATAGTGGTCATTGTGGCAATTTGAGTGAATGGATTTGATTCTTGAAAATCAAATCCTTCAACCTATGAAAATCCATGAGCAACTAATCTAGCTTTGTACTTTTCTAAGATCCTTCCACAAACTATGGACTTTTGAACATCTTGAGGTTGTCTAAGTTTGAAGCTCTTTATCATTGCTTCATGTATCAAGAGTCTCCTAGTTCAGAGGTGCAAGGCTTGGAAATGGAAAACCCTCAATATATCCATACACATTTGATCTTGATGGAATCATATATTGTGAATAATATGCAAAAGTCCTCACTAAAAGACCCTTTGGTTTGATCAATATATCTGCAAATTATCTATGCATTGCATAGAATGTGTTGATGAGGCTCTCCACAAGCTACCATTTAGAACTTATCAATGGAAAGATATCTACCACCAATAATCCATTAGTTATCCTATGCGTTAACAAAATTTATATATTCGCAATACAATATTCAACTAAAAAATAGAACTTACAATGGATTTGCTAAGAAAAATATTCATTTGGAGGCAAGTGCATATCCTTCATCATATGAACATATTGCACCTAAGCAAACCACCCTTGGGCTATGATTTTGAAACCAATGATAGGTCCCTTCTAACGATATTTGATATCCTCTCATTTCAATTTTTTTCACCTTGTGAGAGCCCTTGTAAGATGGCAAGATAGTAACCCAATCATTTATACTGAATCTTTTGGGCCCCTAGTTTCCATCTGCACTTTTGTTAATGATAATGCAAGCATTTATCGAATAAGGATAATGCCTTATGGATGCAATGTCAAAGTGAAAGTGCAAGTAATTTTGCAAAGAAAGAAACTCAGAAAGGAAAGGTTGATGAACTTAAAGTGAATGTCAATGAGACTAATGAAAATACAATGGTACCAAAAATAATATTCAAATGTCTTTTTGAAAGTTTCAAAACAAATATTATTAACTTCATTCTATTTTTATTACATCTTTTGTTAGATTTTATTAGCTTTAAGAACTTTGGGAATAACAAAAGATATCAGATTTCAAAGATTTTCAAAGATTTTGGACAAAAAGAAGGAGAAATTTATGAAATGGACTCTAGTATCTCCAAAGTAAAGGAGACAGAAATACCATATCCTTGCACATGTGGCAAACTCTCTTTGGTCCTTTCCTTAATCCAATGATTAACAAAAGTGTTGTTTTTAACTTTCTGTGGCCCTAATGGGCCATATTGACTATGTGAGCATGAGCCTTTCCTTGCTCATGTATTCTATGAGACCTTATTCGTCCATCTGCCTTTAGCACATAGATTGACACATAAGGACATGATCATTTTGAGAAGGTTAAGATATTAACTCTCCAATATTCTAGAGAAAGTTCCTCTTTTATTGATGTAAAGATATACAATATTCTAAATATGCCACCATATAAGAGAAAAAAGATAAACACATGTTCTAAAATTGAGAATATCACACATGAGAGAGATGTAAGACTGCATGAGAAGGAGAAAAAAGCTACATGAGAATCTGCAAAGAAATGAAGGAAGCACGAGATAAAGAAAGCAAAAGAAAAAGAAGTAGAGCAACTAAAAGCATTAGAAGATGATCTCTCTAAAATGGTTGAAAGGGTTAATTTAAAAGGCTGTGTAGTATTGCTTTTTACGTGGGGTCATAGGCAAGAGAATTGATATTACTGCTTAGGACTCAAAGTGTATTTAGTTCCTCAAGGATAAAATGAGAGAAGTAAAGGACTCTATTATTCTTATTAGATTAAGGTATAATATGCCCAAATTGATTTATTCTTAGAAATAGAATTTTAAAAGCAATAATGTTTTTTCTATATACTCACTTACTTCTACTATATGTAGATGACTTGATTATCGTGGTTGACAATGAGGCAAAGATCAACCATGTGAAGAGTCTTTTCAAGGCTGAGTTTGAGTTAAAGAATTTAGAAGAGGTGCACTGTTTCCTTAGTATAGAGATAATCAGAACTCCAAAGGGTATATGGTTATTATAGAGATAATATGTTTTGGATATGCTAAAAAAGTATGGTATGGCTAATCATAAGCCAATCTCAATACCTCTCTGGGTATCAATGCCAAGCATATTGTGCATGAGGGGATATGATCAAGGATGCCAATATGCATAGAAAGATTATGGGAAACCTTATTTGTTTGGCAATCATGAGGCCATATCTAAACTACACATTTGGTTTGGAAAGTTAGTCCATGAGCTTCCACGAAAGCCACATTTGGATGTAGTGCCGTGCAGATTACACCATATCAGGTCTATACTTGACTATGTCTTGCTCTAGTGCAACATGTGAGATAGCTTGGTTACACAAGCTACTTGGTGATTTGGGACTATAGGTGGACAAGAAGGTTATCATCTATTATGATAATCTTAGTAGAATTGAGCTAGGCAATAATCTAGTGTATCATATGTAGAGTAAACACATAGAGATCCATTATCATTTCATTTGAGAGTGGGTTCTAGCAAGTAATATTGACTTGGTTTATATTAATATATAGTATCAAGTTGCAAAAATTTTCACTAAGGCTTTTGGGAGTTGAGAAGCTCCACCACTCCGGGAATACACCTAAAGTACATGAGCTCATATTAAGCTTGAGGGGGAGTATTGAGAATCCAACTTCACATGAGCTAGCATCAACTACATGCCTTGGCAATGTGGTAATACTTTACTCACTATCATGTTAAATGATTGGCATGGAGGATATGCTAGTGATTCTATAGCTAGTGTACACCCATGTAGTCCACTCTTTGTTATGGCACATTCATTGTGCCATCTCATCTATCCTTATTTGACACTTAGCGACCACACATACCTATGTTCTAGTGCTTTCATATTATTCTTTTATCATGTGGTAGACTAAGCTCTTTTGTGTGAAAAAAGGAGAAAGAAAAAGAAGAAGATTTTAGCCCTACTTCTCTATGTACTCAAGTCCTCATTGTCTATATGTGCTCTTGGCGAAAAGAATAGAAATAGATGCATGATGGAAGGAGCAATAGCAAGAGATATGGAGGCTCAAGATTTTTTCTTTTTCATCATCTTCATTCTTCTTCTTCCTTCATTATCTAAATTGATTCACCACACAAGTATCCTCTAAAAGTGATAGATATCTTTTGACCTTTAGGACTCTTCACACAATCTCTACTTTATTTGTGCATACATAGGTTATGACTTATCCTATGCTTTATTTCTCAAACTCTCCTTCAAGCTCAAAATGAGTTTGCAAATACAATATCCCAAGTGCTCTCCTAAAGTAATCAAACTTATCCTTACCTAATGCTCAGAATGAGTTTGCAAATACAATATCCTAAGTGCACTCCTAAACTACTCAAACTTATCCTTACCTAATAAAGTAGTAATGCACTTCAATATGCTTCATCCTTGCATGATAGACTCGGTTCTTTGCCAACATGATGCTGCTAATGTTATCACAACACATGATAACTCCAACATATATGTCTATCCCCATACCATATAGTAACAATCTCAGCCATGTTTGCTCACATGTTGCCAATGCAATACCTCTATATTCCACTTCTGTGCTAGATAGAGAAACTATAGATTGCTTCTTACTACTCCAACTTACCATAGCTAAACCAAATGAGAATGCATAGGCACTAGTGGATCTCCTATCCATGATAGTTTCAGCCCAATCTTTGTAATATTTCCATACAAATAAAAGTTAGTAGTAAAGTCAATTAGTCAATTTATTAGTCAATTAGTTAGTTTTTAAGTTAGTTAAGTCAGTTATATACTAAAGTTAGTAAGTAAGTAAGTAAGGTTAAGTTAGTAACTAAGGTTAGGCTAGCTAACCTAACTAAAGTAAAACTAACTAATGTTAATAAAAAGACTAACATTTAAAAAACTAATATTAATTATTAAAATTTTAGAGAAGAAAAAGGGGGACCACCGTCCAACTGACGACCGCCGTAAAGCCCCCCCCCCCCCCCCCCCAATCATCGTCATCATCATCGACATCATCTTTATCATCATTATAATCATCATCTTCTTCGTCATAATCATCATCCTCATCATCGTCGCCCATCACCATAATCGTCATCACCATCATTATAAATATCTCCTTTATCATGAATATCTTCTTTATCCACATAAATAGGCATTGACAACCTCATCACAACCCCCCTTTTACTTCACTAAATTAAATAAGATAATGAAATAAAAAAAGAAAGAGAGAAAGAAGCTCCCCACTCTAAGTGGAGGAGTTGTCTTTACCCAAAGAGGCCAGAAAGAGAGAGGAAGGGAGAGGCATCATACACTCCCTTCTACCTATATAAATGCATGCCCTCTACTCAGTTCGTAGAGAGGTGCAAGGAGATTTCGAGAGGTTGCAAGAGAGAGAGAGAGAGAGAGAGAGAGAGAGAGAGAGAGAGAGAGAGAGAGAGAGAGAGAGAGAGAGAGAGAGAGAGAGAGAGAGAGAGAGAGAGAGAGAGAGAGAGAGAGAGAGAGAGAGAGAGAGAGAGAGAGAGAGAGAGAGAAGGATACCCCCTTGAGAGGTTGCAAGAGGGAGCTAGAGAGAGGGAGAGTTAAAAAGAGAGAGAGAGAGAGGGAAGAAGATCCCGAGAGGCTGTGAGAGAGGGAGTTAGAGAGGAAACGAATTACCTCAACCTCCCCCTGTCTCGGTCTTCATCACAGCAATCTTCTCTTGCGCTCTTCTATCCCAAATTAATTCCACCTTCTCTATCTCTGAAACTTACTTGCGATCGATGGCTCCAAAGTAATGAGGCACAAAGACCATGAGAACCACCGCAACCGGTCAAAGAACAGGTATTGCCAAAGATATGGGAGTGCCCAAGGTTGCCACTACCAAAACAAAACATTGGGTTTGGCGAACACAAGTGCAAGCAAATACGAAATTTCTAATGTCATCGTGCCAAACCATGTTATTCACAAATAAAAAATAGGCTATTATTTACATATCGTCACATAAAATAATAAGATTTTTGTCGAAATTTTACATAAAATGTTAGCTTTTGCATTAAATGGTATAAGAACTACTTGTTAGACTACATGGACAGCATGCATATACAAATTAAGTTCATAAAATATTAGCTTCCATATTTATACTTACACCAAATGATAGTTTCATCTAGAGAGGGTATTCTGTAAATTCTATATTACTCCCTTCATGACCTAGAATGGGATTCTGGAACCCTAATACTAGTTACAAGGGAGCAATCTTGGTGGGCAGAATACCCTCGTGAAATTCTGTATATCTTTCATAGGATCAAAAAGATGGAAATGGTAATAAACTTTCAATATAATAAAGGAATTTGTTTTTATTAAAGGGTTGTTTGAATTGTATGCGTGTCTGTGAGATAAATAACGTGAAGGAACCTGTGATTTAACGGACTAATTAAGGAAGCTGATTGTATATATTTCAATAAATATGTTGTATATAATTAAAAAACTAAAGATACTGTCATGAAAGGAAAGCGGGTTGGTGTGACCTCAGATGGTGGGTCCATCCAATGGTAGGGTGGTCCTAGTTAGCTGGGAGCTTTTCTAAATCGAATAGAAATAGAAAGACAGCTAGTCACTAGGTAGAATGCATTATTTTAGGGGGGGAAAATCTGATTTTGCCTTATGGGTAGGAGGGTTGACGTATTGCACTCCCCTCGTCTCCCATTCTCTTTAAACCAAGTGCAATGGCAAGACCGCTTCTTTAGAGTAATCTTGTAGGAAATGGGAACTCAAAATTATTGATGCTAGTTGGCCATTAGGAGACTCGTCTGATTTTAAGAACCAAAAAATCTAGGTTGATCCTAGTGGGTTCATTTGGAACTCTTCCGTTGTGATGTAGACTCAGTAGGGCCTAAGTAACAAACCTCGTGAGACTCCAAGGGAGTGCAGGGCAGCGCCATTTGGAAAACCTATAGATGGACTACTAAAAGGTGTGCCTTGGATTCAGCCTGGTAGCGGACACCTCACAGTTAGTATTAGGGCACTCGTTAGAATAGAATACAATGTAAGCTTAAGAAATTTTTCTGGAATGGTAAATACAGCCTAGGACATGTTTTCTTCTCTTTATTAATATATGTTTTTGAATTATGGCAGAGTAAAGAATCTTGGAAACAATTCTTTATCTTTCAAGTAATGTTTATGTTAGCTATGTATTCATCTAGTCTTGCATCGAGGAATCAGATGATGTAGATACTAGATCAGTTGTACAACCCCTCACCTCTATATTGTTGATGATTAGCAGAGGATACTGTTATATCAATGCAAGCCGTCTAGCTTATCTTCAAAATAATCTGAAAAGGGGAAAATGGATGGAAGATCTTAAAGTTATCAAGATCTGTCTATTTTGTGAAGCCAATGTAAACTCAACCCTGTATACTAGGGGCTAGAAGATCAAACTAAACCCGTATATCTATGAGGAAGTTACAAAGATCCTTCCAACTGACAAAATAAAAGTCGTAGGTCACTTTAGCCATCGCAACTACAAAAAGGAAAGATTTATTGAACTCCTAAAAAATATAGATTCCTAGATATCTACTCTCAAAATCCAAGTTACTTCATAAAGGATGTATCAGAATGTCATGCTTAGATTTTAGTAGGGAATCCTTTTCTGACAAAAAATAAGATGAGCTTGTGAGCTATCTGAATAATGTATTTCTTCCCATTTGATTACCTTGTACATCCGTTGTAATAAAGACTGATTGATACTTTATCAATCAGAGAAATAATGAAACCTTTCTTTCCCTTGGAACCTTGAAATTGTTGTTTAACTTTAGCAATGGGAAATGAGTCTTATTTGAAACTTTTTCAATAAATTAAGCGAGAAATAATTTGAGTATCAAACTCTAATATCAATGCTATATAAATTTTGTAAAGTTTAACTTGGGAATTGTTGAAAATTTCCCAGAATCTTGCACCCATAATAATTCCCAACGAAGCCCAAGAGAAAATGAATCTTTTGAAGTAAGTCAAACCTCTAGAATTTGATGGGAGAGGCGACAATGTGAAAGCCGATGTAGAAATTTGGATCGAATCCATGGAATATTATTTTACTACTTGCTGGAACTGTTCAAGCCAACCAATCCATGATAGCTAAGCTAAAATTAATTGGCGAAGCTTGACTTCGGTGGAAGCAATGATGTCGAGATCAAGGTGTCCTTGAAAATACCATTACTTGGGATTTGCTAAAAGAAGTTGTAAGATGAATATATTTACCTCCAGCTTATCGCACCCAAAAGATGAACGAGTTCTTTAATTTGAAGCAAATGGGACTGACCCTGGAGGCATATTACTCTAAGTTTGTTTCACTTCTTAAATATGCACCCCCCATGGATATTACTCAACAAGTGTCCAAGTTCTACAATGGGATAAATTCTCCTATGAACACTCATTTGGAATCAATGTGCCCAATAGACCTCCAAGATGCTTTGATTTGAGCTGCTCTTATTGTGCAAGAAGTACAATCAAAGCCTAAAAATAATAAAATTTGGAGCTACAATAACCAAAACAAAGGAAGATTCAAAGGTCAAGTAAAAAAAACACAAGGTCAATTTCACCAAGGCCAGAAGAAAAAGACAAAATCCAATGCAGTTGGAAATTTTGTTCCTATCGAGGGAAACATGGATGGTCTCAAGTGCTTTCATTGTAATGAGCCATGACATTTTAGAAGAGATTGTCAAAAGCTTGGTGGAAACCATTGCCAAGGCCAATTTCAAGGTCAAGGTAGAGCTGCCGAAGGCCATGGTCAAATAGCTATGGCAAGAGGAAGAACATCAAATATTACCCTTAGCAAGATTAATAAGGAGGAATACTCTACTATGGAGGAAGATATTGAAAAAGCAATTGTTCATGCTGCATTCCACAAGAAGAGTCCAAATCGTCAATATTTAATAATATAGACACCAGCTAGTCGTCGAGGTAAATCATTTAAAGTTTTGATTAACTGTGGAAGTACACACTCATAGGACCTAAAATGGGCCAGCACTGGCTATGGCACTAGCCGGACCTCATGCATATGACAGACAATCCCACCACACAGCCTCGCGGGCCAGGATCGTATAAAACTCACTTTGCACTAAATGCTTATGATGATTTTACGTTTGTATCCAATATGTAGTCCAATGTTCACCTTCCCTTCTCCTCAGAGGGAGATCCCATAACATATAGGCATAATGCCTCGTAATACACACATAGGGAAGCACCTCTCGGCTGATTGCCGCGGCTCCACTGCGACTCTTCTACACCTTGAGGATTGGCCCCAAGATGCATCGCTAACACATATAACATTCGCACAAACTCCACTCTTTCATAATTCAGCGTTCCAGGAGATTTTGATTTGCCTCACAAAACTTTCCCCAACGGAAGCGCCAGTCTAACCCACGACTTAGGTTTCCTGTCCTCTCAGCGTTGGTCAAAGTTTATCAATCAAGTGCAATGCATTCCAAGAAGAGATACCACGTGACATGCTTGATGCAAGGTGTATGATGATTGTGCACAACCATTATATGATTTAAAAAAACCAGCCATGTGAGGTGCCGAAAACAACCCTTTCATGAATTTTAACTAAGCGTTACGTGCTCCACTGCTTTAGGGACTAGCATCGGAACTTCCTTGCTACTAGTCGCCTATATTTAATTAATTGAATGATCCCTAAATGCTATGCACAAAGAGGAAAATCAGAATTTGTATCTTTTTAGCAATTAGATCGTCGCACAAACTTCATCCCCCCCCCCTCACCGTTTAGGTGTTGCTGCATTGCATAGGTGTAAATGGGATATTTTGTGTCATTTTTGTATGTAAAAAGTAATAAACACATACTATAACACAAAGGATGAGGCCAAACTAAGGCTTGAACTCATACTTTAGCCTCGCCAAACATCCACACACATAAATATTATTTTTTCCATATTTTTTGAGCACGAAAACTTGAATTTTCTCTATTTTTTGCTATTTTTTAATATTTATTATTCATGAAAAATAAGTATTTTCTGATTTTATTGTGTTAGCTTATTATTTTGATTGAAACTTAACATTTTCTATGATTTTATCCCATTTCCACTCCTTTTCCCCAACTCAAAATCGAAAAAACCACTAATTTCCATTGAAAAATGACATTTTGCGGGTTTTAAAAAATTAATAACGGTTCTAAATCATTACGGGTTCTGCATTTTTATGGTTGCAGCCCTCAAACATGAGGCAAACAAGATTCAGACAAACATTCATTGCATATGAACAACAAAAACAAGCAAATTTCTTCATAAAATTGGAGCATATCGTGTGTTTTGCATGTTGCGGGTTTTTTGATAATTATTTTGGGTAGCCCACAGACCGACCAGCAACCATTCTTCAGTGCTGAATCTCTTTCCTCAGGCTTCTCTTCATCTTGAAGCAATCTGATTACAGTCGGACAAGCATCCTTCAACTCCTCTTCTTCTTGATTTCTTGCATGCAAACCACCGCTTAGAGGAGAGAGATGGAGGAGAGAGAAAGACTAGATTCTGATCTCTTTGCTCAGTGCATCATTCCTTGATCCATTTATGGTGATGGAGGGTGAAGGATAGAAGCATCTCAGGGCCAAGAGGATTCCTCCTGCCTTAGACCGATCAGAAATCCCTAAAAAAATGGGGATTTGGAAGGCGTCGAAAAACTGACGCCTCCCCCTCCCCCCCCCCCCCTCCCCCCTCTGGCATTTCATTCTTGGTTATTAAGCTCTTTGTTAAGAGCTTTTAAGCTTTGAATCAAATTATCTAGTTCATGACTCTTGCTTTCACACTTCCGGCAAGTGGTTTTTTCGCTTTTGGAGGGGCAAACGATGTCGTGTTGCTGCGCATCCGAGTCGTATACACCTCCATTTCTTTTGTTGTGCATTTGTGTTAATTTCTACGTGTGATTCATTGTTTGTGTGATGCATTTTGATAATCCGCATCCAATGTATATATTCCCTTAGTGCATGCGTATGATTTTGTTTGGATGCATGATGTGTGTGTATTAGAAAAATATGAAAAACTGATGCCAAAGGACATTATCAAGCTGATAATTTCAATGATGATCTTTAAGAAATGATGCAGGACATGCATATGACACCAAACAGGGTGACCTTTGAAATCGTCATTAATGGCTTTGCCAAAGCAAACAGAGTTAAAATGGTGCTGGAACTTCTGGATGAAATGAAGATTATGGTGGTGATGACAATTGGGAAGGCACTTGAGCAAGCAGATGTGCAGTGGAGTAGTTCTCTTGTATTAGGAATTTTAAGATTCCTCAAAAGCACAAAAGCTTCTTGGGTTTTTTTTACTGGTGGAAAGACATTGCTGGACTCATGCTAAAATTGGTTTTCTAATCGCTGTTTTGGGACGGGACAGCCTGGTCTCAAAGGGGGTAACGGGGTAAGAGAAAAAAAAAGAGAGGAAACCAGAAAACGGGGGAAGGATCTTTGGACTGAGGAGCCTTTCAGCAAAGATGATATCACCATACTACAGGATCGACACACACTGGATGCGAAGCACGTCTTGATTATAATTTTTAGAGCTCTTGTGAAGAGTCGATCTCTTCAGACACACCGAGTGCGCTGGGAAATTGGGAGAACACGCTTTTATTTCCCAATGTCTGCAGATTTGTCTGGACAGAATCACCATATCTATTACTAAAACGGTGGAGAGGGGCCCTTTGTGAATCGGCGGGGGGTAGGGGGGGTTCAATCTGTTGACCCACTTTCCTTTTGTATACCGATCCAGAAAGGCCATTGCATCCTTTGCGTGTAATTGCTGTCGTAGAGCTTGGGCTTCCTTCCTTCTTGATGCATCTATTCGAATTCACTAGACCCAAATTCATGACTCAGTCCACATGTCGCTGCCGGAGCCCTTGTTGCTGCAGTCCATCAGTAGCCACAGGGGAGGCCTAAGGTGAATTGAAAGATAAATCCATGGTGAATTTGTTGCCCGAAACTGAAAGGATATGCAGAGTGTATCTGTGGTGGAGCATTTTGGCACCCCTGTCTTTGATGTCCCTGCACTTGAAGACGTTGCAACCGATGAGGATCAGAATACAAGTGATACCTGTAACATCCCATCCCCTTTGGTGAGAGAACGAGAACTAATTAGACATTGGAGGGATGTTTTCTGGCTGGCGGTCTTTGCACTCCATCTGATTGTTCTCAGATTAGTCTTGGGAGTGCTTGGGCTTAACAGATTCACGAAAACCTGACCGGTTCAACTTGGATAAGTTTACCCACCGGAGCACAAATGGAGGCAAAACCGAACAGTTTTGGCCGATATATGACACTGCTGGTGCAATTGGAGCATTCATTGTATGGGCTTGGTTGTTGTTTCTTTGTTACAAAGGAAACCAGATGATGAAACTTGCAATTCACAGCATTACCACATACCTGGCTGCTATTGGTATCTGATGTTTCTGGATTGGAGAAATATTCTAGGAAATTGCATGTGCTGTGGGTGCACTATTGCAGTTTTTGTATGTCATGTCTGTCATGGATAGGCTTCCATTTTCCATGTTGGTACTTCGTAAAGCTGTGAAGCTTCTATGGGAACTTCCTGAAGCAGCAAAAATCTCATATGCATTTTTGGCAGCCATGCTTATGTGGATGGCTCTTTGGTCAATTTTTGTTGCTCCTAATATGAGACAAACAGTGGCTATGGGTGTCTTCAAGAGGTTATGCTAGAAAACAGGGAATGACTATTCTTATGCATAAACAATCCCAATTGAGAACCCTTGATGCTCAAAAACAGGAGTTGGATTGCTGAAAGTTTCTGCTGGTCTGATGTACCTGCTGCTGTTGTGATCTGAATTTGATAGAAAATCTGTGAAAGCATCTGAAATCAGATGTGTGGAACAACAGAAGGTTCACTGCACTAAAGGACATGCTTGATTGGATTATAAGTTAATGTTCATTATTCCGTTCAAAGTAAATGACATCATACATCTGAATGTAAACAAAGTGATACTTTCACTTAGATGCAATGCTGACTAAGAGAAACTTCAGTTTATTCTGAACATGAACTTCTTGTAACTCATTTGACAAACAATATAATGATCTTGGCATCAAATATTGTGTTATTGAGATCTTCTTGTTAGTCTTTATTTCTTGCTGTACCTTGAACCCCGTGTTCTGCAGCCCTTGCATGAACTTTACGACATTTCTGGTGAACCTGACGTGAAAGTGCTGCGTCATCAGCAAGATGGGAGACTCGCAAGAAGAGATGATAGATGATAATGTCATGAAGAACCTGTTTCAGTCATTTACCATGTATATGCAGCAGCAAGCTCATGCAAAACGAGACAGTGATGCTATGGATGCCTTGAAAGCTGTCCAACAGGAGTTCAAGTAGTTTAATGGCCAGCAAGTGTCAACTTACCTGCATTTATATGAAGAAAAGATGAAGTTTTTTGGGGTTTCTCAAGATGTTTGGAGCCGCTACTTCTTGCGGATCGTGGTGCGCGCTCTTGAAGGTCGAATTGTAGAAATTCAAGAAGCACATGCAGGTTGGGTTGAATTTAAAAAGGCGTTAAAAGATGAATATTTCCTGGAGGATACAGGTCTTATGAATCGCATGAATTTTTTAGCATGGGTTTCTATGCCTAATAAGGGACTTTCTGTTACCGCTCTTCTGCGAGAGTTTGAAAGCCGTTATGATCAGTTGGATGGGACTGAACAGCAAGCTTTGGAGATGCAGAAAGTGGAGTTATTTTTGCAAGCTGCAGATGCTGATTTACAGGAAAACTTGGATGATCTTTTGGAAGATCAAGCTACTGATTCAGGTTTGAAGACTGAATGGAGACATGTCACTGATGCTGTGAATGCTCTTGTTAAGAAGCAGCGCAGGAGAGTAAGATTGCATCGAAATACAGGATCAGTTCCTGAAAAATCCTTGGAGACTTCTTCTTCTACCCCTGCTGCAACTTCTTTGCCTAAGCCTACTCCTCCTGCTGTGAATCCACCAGTTCCTGCTGCTCCAGTGCCCTTATCTGTAGATGATGTTATTAAAGGCTTGGCGGATTTGACGATTGAAGCAGTCAAAGCTGAAGTTGGTAAGTTAAAGGAGCAACTTATGTCAGTACTTGCTGTAGCACCTGCTCCAGCGACTGCTTTTCCAGCTGGTCAAAGAAAAGGGCGACGATGTATTTGGTGTGATAGTACAGAGCACCAACACTGCAGAGATTGTGATGCTTTTCAGGAAGCACGTAAGAAGAATGTAGTGTTCTGGGGACAAGATGGGAAGATATGGCTGACAGAGACTGGCGCTCCTCTTGACACGAACTTTGGTAAGGGAGGTATGAAGAAGCTTGTTGATGATATGGCTGCGCGATCAGCTTATGTGAGTGTTAGAGGGGATGCTTCAGCTTTTGGAGTCCAGCTTGAGCAGAAATCTGATGGAGACTTTGCTTTATGGTCTTCTGCCTTGGAGATAGCGAGAAGAGGGAAAGTTCAGGCATCTACTATGACTTGTGTGGGCTCTAGCATCCAGGAGAAACAGGATGGGATTCTCCTGTTGACAGGTATTCTATTTTTGCTTATATGGCTAAAACGCAGGGTTTAGATGCCATGGTTGAAGAAAAGAGAAGAAGAGATGAGGAGGGTCCTAGCTCCTCCAAAAAGACTAGAGGGGGTGACTTTGTTTCACCACCTGTTACAGCTCCACCTATGTTAAATTCTCCAGCTCAAATAGGTTCTGATCGACCAATGGGAGACAAGCAGAAAGAAAAGAGGCAACCAAGAAAAGAGCCAGGATTCAAGCTCTTGTCAGACCTTGATATGCAAACGGATATGAGTAAGATTTTTCATGAAAGAATTTTGAATAGTGAAGTCACTTTTACTGTTGGAGAGGCTCTTGGGATTGCTAGAAGAGAAATACAGGATCAGATGCAGGATCTTTTGCGGAGGAAACGACATGCGATGGAAGGACCTGCTTTACAGGGATTGTGGCATGGAGCTCTTGGGGAAGAGCATGATGATGCAGTGATGGTTAAGAATGCTTCTGTTAATCCGCAATTGGAGAAAATAGTGCAGCCTATGCAATATGAAGATGATGAGACCCCTATTCTCATTCCTCGCAGCCATTTTTCACGAAGTCATTGGGCTAGAGCAACCACTGAGACAGTGGTAAAGATTGGAGAGAAACAAATTCCCTTGATCGCTTTAGTTGATCATGGTTCTGAGATTAATCTTATTGCTCGAGGTGTTTATGAGAGTGGCAAGTGGCCTATGGATGCAGAGCATGGCTGGCGCATGAGAGCCGCCAATAATACTTCTGGTGATATGTATGCTGCTTGTCCGAGTATCAGAATTTCTATTGGTGATGTTGAAGAGGATTATCATTGATTTGTTCAGGATTCATGCTCTTATCCGATTATTCTTGGACAGCCTTTCATTACAGAAGCAAGAATGGAAACAAAAGTGATGGATGACGGGTCAGCTTATGCGCGGATACGCAGTAAAGATGGTATGCGAGCTGTTCAGTTTATGACTGTTGGGGTAAATCATCCGAGAAACAGGGACTCCTTGCGTGAGGCACCACTACCTGCGAAGGAGTTGGATTTTCATTAGGTACCGCTGTCTTGCGAGACGCCAGTGGTACGGAGCGGAGAAAAGAGGAGATCTCGCCTCCTAGCAGCCAGTCTTTCTCCAATAATTTTGTTGGGTTTTCTTCAGATAGTTCAGTAAGTTATCAGAAAATTTCAGATTTGCCTAGAGCTGCCAGGCAATACATTGGCCGTAAGGAGAAAGAGTTGAAGAATGCAGGTATTTTGCAAGCAGAAGAGCATGTAGATGGATTGTATGAAGGGATGTCTTATGCAGATACATTGTTTGAGATGAGAGCAATGCTGAAAATTGATGTATGTAAGGGTTCAAAGATCATACCTGTGCAAACCTTGGATATGTTTCAGGAAATTTCTGGTTTTATGCTGCAAACAGAGTTAGAGGCTGAGAAAACTCAGCAAACTGAATTTATGGCTGATCTTGATCAGCTAACAGAATTGCAGAGGGCTGAATCCATTCAGCCAACAGAGTTGAATGCAGAAAAATTTCTGCATACAGAGTTTCAGGATGCATCTATGCAGTCCATAGAGCCGAGGGCTGAATCCATTCAGCCAACAGAGTTGAATGCAGAAAAATTTCTGCATACAGAGTTTCAGACTGCACCCATGCAGTCCATAGAGCTAAAGGCTGAAATTTTTCAGCCAACAGAGTTGAAAGTTGCTGAAAATTTGCAGAAATTGCAGCAAAGAAGAGAGTGCTTGAATGATGCCAAGGTTGACACAAAATATAAAACAGTTGATAAGAAGGTTAAGCCGGTTGCAGGCCCGCTTCCTTCTGATAGTGATGAACAGATTGAAAAAGCTATGAAGCAGCCTATGTTGAGGGATCCTGCAAATATTGGACATAAGTTTACTGCTGAAACTCTTGCAGAATTGAAGATTGGAAATGATGATTTTTTGGTTCCAGTGGAAAAAGAATATTTTAGAGAGATGCTTGGACGTCATGGTAAGGCATTTGCTTTCTTTCCACATGAAATTGGCTGCATTAGTCCCGAATTGGTTGCACCTATGGTCATCTTCACTGTTTCTCATGTACCATGGAATATACGTCCTATACTTGTGCCTAAAGCACACTTGCCAAAGCTGATAGAGTTGCTGAATGAAAAGATTAAAATGGGGATTTTGGAACCCTCTTCTGCACCCTACTCTAACAGGTGGTTTACTGTACCAAAGAAGAATGGTACTTTAAGATTTATTCAGGATATGCAGCCCATGAACAAAGTGACAATCAGGAATGTGGGAACAGGTCCAGTTGTGGATGAATTTGCTGAGGCTTTTGCAGGACGAGCCATCTATTCTCTAGGTGACTTGTATTCAGGTTATGATCAGTTTCAGCTTGCCTTGGAAAGCAGGGATATTACTACTATGCGGACACCTATTGGTCTTGTGAGGATGTGTACCTTACCTCAAGGTGCCACAAACTCAGTTGCTCATATGATGAATGCTATGCATAGAGTTCTACGAGACTATATTCCATAGTATACCATGCCTTTTCTAGATGATGTGCCTATTAAGGGTTGTGCAGAGGAAGAAAAGAATGAAAGTCTTGATTTGCGTGGATGTAGACAGTTTGTGGCTGACCACTTGATTGCTTGTGAGCAAATATTGACACGATTAGAGGAGGTAAATTTGACACTTTCAGGGCTGAAATCTGTCTTTGGTGTTAATGAAGTCATCATAGTTGGGCATATGGTTGGATATTATGGCAGAAAGCCTTCTCCTGCAAAGGTGGATGCCATAAACAGGATTGCAGAGTATTGCTCGACTACTTCAGAGGTGCGGAGATTTGTGGGAGCTTGTGTATTTTACATGATTTGGATTCCTCATTTTGCTCATATAGCAGATGTTCTCTATCAGCTGCTTCGAAAGGGGCAAAAATTTCATTGGGATGAGAAGCATTCAAAAGCCATGCGTAAGCTCAAGAAGCTGTTGCAGTCAGCTCCTACTCTACGCAAGGCAGATTATCAGTGTGGACGGCCGATCACGTTGACAGTTGATACTAGCCCTATTGGCATAGGTTGGGCTGTGGGACAGGATGATGCTGATGGAAATAGGTATGCAATCCGCTTTGGAGCTAAAGTTCTTAATGAGCGACAAAGGAGATACCCGCAGATCAAAAGAGAGTTGTGGGGAGTAGTCACTGCACTGAAGTGTGACAAAGGGTATTTTATTGGAGCTTCAATTGTTGTGGAAACAGATTGTTTGCCTTTGCTTGGCATGATTACTAGTTGCTCGACTCCAGATATAGCGATGCTTCGGTGGATTGCCTATATCAAATCATTGAATCCAGAATTTCGACACATAGCAGGAAAAGATAATCCAGTTGCTGACATGCTATCTAGAGCGAGATACGAGGATGAGGAGTCAATGCTTGCAGAAGATGATGAGACAGAGTTTGCTGCTTCTGTCCTTGTTCATGATTGTCATGTATCTACTGTTGAAGCCTTTATTGAAGAACTTTATGTTGGCGAGTGGCTGCAAATTGGACAGTATCTAAGTTCATTGACTCGAAGAGCTGATTGGACAGATGATGAATTCAAGAAAATCAGAAGGAAGGCTTATGGGTATTTCTTGAAAGATGGTTTTCTTTGGAAGCATCCAAGAAAGAGAGGAGGCATGCCCTTGAGAGTAGTTTGTGATGTAGCGATGCAGATACAGATTATGCGAGAGTTTCATGAGAGCTCATGGGCTGGACATAGAGGTGTGTGGGCTACTTATGAGAAAATCAAAGAAAGATACTGGTGGAAAGGGATGTATAAAGATGTTTCTCATTTTGTGGAGACTTGCAGGGACTGCCAGCTTTACTCTTTAGTGTGACATCGTGATGAGTTGCATCCGAATTATCCACTATGTATGCATTACAAGTGGGTGGTAGACTTGGTTACTTTGCTAGTGGGACTTTGGCAGATGAGATATCTTGTCTTGGCTAGGGAGGATCTTACAAACTATGTTGAAGGTAGACCGTTGCGGACGAAGACCACCACTACAGTATGTAAATTCTTATTGGAAGAAGTATTTTGCAGGTATGGATGTATAGGCAAGATTACAGCTGATCGTGGAGAGCTAGATGCAGATGAAGCTAGAGAATTCTTCTCACGGCTTGGGATTAAATTGGCTCTTACTACTGCCTATAATCCAGAGGGAAATGGCAAAAGTGAAAGAGGACATCCGCCAATAGTTAAAGCATTAGCAAAAGCTTGTAGAGGTCGGATTGGAGATTGGCCGAGATTACTACCTTTTGCATTGTGGGCTGATCGCTCTACACATAGTGTGACTACTGGATACATGCCTTCGGAGTTGATGTATGGGCAAAAACCTGTCATGCCTACTGAAATTTGTGCTCTCACTTGGACTGTTCTTCCGTGGCATGAGAATTTATCAAGAGAAGAGCTGTTAGCCCTTCTAATTCGTCAACTAGAGAGAAGGACAGAAGATGTGCAGCTAGCTATTGATCGTTTGAAGGCAGCCCGTCTCAGAAATAAGGACAGGTTTGATTTAAGGCATCGCTTGAGGCCTAGAGCCATAAAAGAAGGAGATTGGGTTCTAGTCTACGACAGTAGCCTAGAAAATCAGCATAGTAGCATGAGAAAAATGGTTCAAAGATAGTTTGGACTGTATGAAGTAAGGCAGGTTTTTGACAATGGTACCTATGAGCTGGCTGAATTAGATGGAACAGTACTGAGGGTGCCTATTGCTGGAAAACGAGTCAAGATTTTCAAGAGAAGAGAAGATGAAGAATATGCACTTGAAGCATTGACAGAAGAAGAGCAGGTAGAAGGAAGACAAGCAGAAGAGACAGAGAACATAAATGATGAAGCTGATGGAGAAACAGATCTACTAGAAACAGAAGATGGACTTGACATGTTTGTGGAGTTGAATGATCCTGGATAGTTGGCACATCCGGAGGATGCGCAGGTTTAGAGGGGGTGGATGTCGTGTTGCTGCGCATCCGAGTCGTATACACCTCCATTTCTTTTGTTGTGCATTTGTGTTAATTTCTACGTGTGTTTCATTGTTTGTGTGATGCATTTTGATAATCCGCATCCAATGTATATATTCCCTTAGTGCATGCGTATGATTTTGTTTGGATGCATGATGTGTGTGTATTAGAAAAATATGAAAAACTGATGCCAAAGGACATTATCAAGCTGATAATTTCAATGATGATCTTTAAGAAATGATGCAGGACATGCATATGACGCCAAACAGGGTGACCTTTGAAATCGTCATTAATGGCTTTGCCAAAGCAAACAGAGTTAAAATGGTGCTGGAACTTCTGGATGAAATGAAGATTATGGTGGTGATGACAATTGCGAAGGCACTTGAGCAAGCAGATGTGCAGTGGAGTAGTTCTCTTGTATTAGGAATTTTAAGATTCCTCAAAAGCACAAAAGCTTCTTGGGTTTTTTTTACTGGTGGAAAGACACTGCTGGACTCATGCTAAAATTGGTTTTCTAATTGCTGTTTTGGGACGGGACAGCCTGGTCTCAAAGGGGGTAACGGGGTAAGAGAAAAAAAAAAGAGGAAACCAGAAAACGGGGGAAGGATCTTTGGACTGAGGAGCCTTTCAGCAAATATGATATCACCATACTACAGGATCGACACACATTGGATGCGAAGCACGTCTTGATTAGAATTTTTAGAGCTCTTGTGAAGAGTCGATCTCTTCAGACACACCGAGTGCGCTGGGAAATTGGGAGAACACGCTTTTATTTCCCAATGTCTGCAGATTTGTCTGGACAGAATCACCATATCTATTACTAAAACGGTGGAGAGGGGCCGTCTGTGAATCGGCCGGGGGGGGGGTTCAATCTGTTGACCCACTTTCCTTTTGTATACCGATCCAGAAAGGCCATTGCATCCTTTGCGTGTAATTGCTGTCGTAGAGCTTGGGCTTCCTTCCTTCTTGATGCATCTATTCGAATTCACCAGACCCAAATTCATGACTCAGTCCACATGTCGCTGCCGGAGCCCTTGTTGCTGCAGTCCATCAGTAGCCACAGGGGAGGCCTAAGGTGAATTGAAAGATAAATCCATGGTGAATTTGTTGCCCGAAACTGAAAGGATATGCAGAGTGTATCTGTGGTGGAGCATTTTGGCACCCCTGTCTTTGATGTCCCTGCACTTGAAGACGTTCCAACCGATGAGGATCAGAATACAAGTGATAGCTGTAACATCCCATCCCCTTTGGTGAGAGAACCAAAACTAATTAGACATTGGAGGGATGTTTTCTGGCTGGCGGTCTTTGCACTCCATCTGATTGTTCTCAGATTAGTCTTGGGAGTGCTTGGGCTTAACAGATTCAGGAAAACCTGACCGGTTCAACTTGGATAAGTTTACCCATCGGAGCACAAATGGAGGCAAAACCGAACAGTTTTGGCCGATATATGACACTGCTGGTGCAATTGGAGCGTTCATTGTATGGGCTTGGTTGTTGTTTCTTTGTTACAAAGGAAACCAGATGATGAAACTTGCAATTCACAGCATTACCACATGCCTGGCTGCTATTGGTATCTGATGTTTCTGGATTGGAAAAATATTCTAGGAAATTGCATGTGCTGTGGGTGCACTATTGCAGTTTTTGTATGTCATGTCTGTCATGGACATGCTTCCATTTTCCATGTTGGTACTTCGTAAAGCTGTGAAGCTTCTATGGGAACTTCCTGAAGCAGCAAAAATCTCGTATGCATTTTTGGCAGCCATGCTTATGTGGATGGTTCTTTGGTCAATTTTTGTTGCTCCTGATATGAGACAAACAGTGGCTATGGGTGTCTTCAAGAGGTTATGCTAGAAAACAGGGAATGACTATTCTTATGCATAAACAATCCCAATTGAGAACCCTTGATGCTCAAAAACAGGAGTTGGATTGCTGAAAGTTTCTGCTGGTCTGATGTACCTACTGCTGTTGTGATGTGAATTTGATAGAAAATCTGTGAAAGCATCTGAAATCAGATGTGTGGAACAACAGAAGGTTCACTGCACTAAAGGACATGCTTGATTGGATTATAAGTTAATGTTCATTATTCCGTTCAAAGTAAATGACATCATACATCTGAATGTAAACAAAGTGATACTTTCACTTAGATGCAATGCTGACTAAGAGAAACTTCAGTTTATTCTGAACATGAACTTCTTGTAACTCATTTGACAAACAATATAATGATCTTGGCATCAAATATTGTGTTATTAAGATCTTCTTGTTAGTCTTTATTTCTTGCTGTACCTTGAACCCCGTGTTCTGCAGCCCTTGCATGAACTTTACGACAATGACATTGGATTCGAGATTCGTCTGGACGGGTGGTTCTGTGGCATCGAAATCTATAGAGCTGGGCCCTGTCACCATCTTCTTGACTTCCAGATCCAGTAGCCGCTTCACAACCCCGAACCTTGTGGGGATTAAATGGGGGATCAAACGACCTCGGAATTGAGATCTGAGACTTGAATTGGATTCCTGACATCGTTTTGCATCTAGGAAAACTCCACCTCGGTCATTTGCCACCATTTGATTTTTCATGAAATTTAGCATTAGCGCTTTAGGGACTTACCGCTTAAAATCGTACTGATTGCCACCGCCGCCTTCGACGAAGTCTATTTTTCCCCAGATATTCGTAATTTTTGGCTATTTTTAAGCACTTCTCAGCATAAAAAATCATTTGTCATTGGCAACCACGGGATAGGGCGACTCAGCCCGTCGAATCCCATGAAGAGATATGCACATAAACACCAAAAAGGAGCATCAAGATGATACAAAAAATACACAACACAACACTTCACATCTCTCACCTTACCCCCTGTCAAAACCAAGGCATGAAATCCACGAGGAGTAGGCCTAGCATAATCTGATAGAAAGTATGAAGCCAGTCGCTAACCAACTGCTCCAACACAGCCAAGCTAAAAAGAATGATCAAAGAGGTCGCCCTAAGTGGTGGTCTGACCTACCTTCCTGACTAAGGACAACTCAACCAGGAGCTCCTACTAGGCGACGACTCCTATAGCCTGATCAAGAAATAGTTTCTTTTAGCACATTTCTTCTTTTAGGCTTTTATTTTTCCATACTCGGGTGTGTAAAAAGGAGGGAGCTAAGCATAGTGACCCAAGGAGAACAAGGCATCGGCCTCAGGTCCTGTCTCGATACCCAAGAACCTACCAAGCCCTCGCAAGGTGACACTGAATCCTTTTCTAACGGTCACTTTTATTTTCGCTCCAAGCTTCTTATATTCTTTACTTATTTTATGGCAAGATGTCACCCCAAGGAAGGGCAAGGTATTGGCCCCAGGTCTAACTCGTCCCCAGGAACCTACCAAGCCTTCGCAAGGCGATAGACACTGCACTAGAATTTTTTCTTTCCTTTTTTCTATTTTTATAGGGGTTAGAACCCCTTTTTACACACCTTTGTATATATATACTTTCTTTGAGATATTCAAGGTTTTTTTTCTTTTTATCATCATCATTTTCCTCTAACAGGCTTCTCTAACTGCCTCACAACTAAGCAAGAACTCCTAGAACGACTGCCTAGCGGGCTGGCAGAACACGATCACTAGAACTGCCTTCTAAAACAGGTCTTTCAATGCCTGGCAATGTCTTTACAGAAGCCAACAACTACTAGACCTCCCTCAAACATATCTAACCTAAACCTGGGACTTCATGCCTTGATTGCTGGTCCCCAACAAGAAAGAAAACCCTCACCCGCACATATATCATTAATTGCTTAAGGGAAAAACTTGAAAAGGGGACGAAACTACCTGGAATGGCCACAAGAAGCTCCTTTGCAGCAAAGCCTCCCTCCAGTGACTTCGTCAACCTGTATGGCGCAATCACTAAAATAACAAAGCATTAAATGTACCTACACTAAACAGAGATAGGGCTCTCTTGGCCTAAAGAAATAGCACATTTCACTGCAAACTAATTGGCCCTCTTGGCCTAAAGAGATAGATTATTAAAACCTCAAACACAACTGGACCTCTTGGCCTAAAGAAATCAGACATTAACTACTTAAAATAACTGGCCCTCTTATTAAAACAAAAAAACTAGCTGATAGAGATCCCTCCTTGGAAAAAGGCAAATATATGCAAATACACTCCATTCCAAGGGGAAAAATAGGGCTCTCAGCCCTAAACTAAATGCATCAGATTATGGTCTATCCCTCCTGCATATATAGCAAGAGGCGTATGCATAATATGTCGTCGGATCAACCTATGGGTCCAAGATAATAGTGGTAGATGGGTCTGGGCCACTCTTCTCATTACCCATATTAACCATCGCCTGCCATATAACGTGTGGTTTGATAACATTCCCCACAAGCGACCAGGTCTTGTCTCATTATCAATAGCAACATCCGAACTAGGACCACAGTTGAAAAAGAGGTCCTCTTCATAAGAAAAATTAGCTAAGGAATCTGAAAACTGATTCCAATAACGTGGAATGAGTTGAAGAGATATGCTCTCAAATTCATCAAGTAGGGTTATAGCAGTTTGATGATACATATGAAGGAGAGGATTTCGGACTGTATATGTCCCATTGAGTTGATTTAAGATCAGTTGGGAATCCCCTTTTATTAACAACCGCCTAATACCACCTTTCTTAGCAATATTCAATCCCATAATCAGAGCTTTATACTCGGCCATGTTGTTAGTAAATCCTACCCCGAGATAAGCAGCTAATTTCATTGTAACTCTACGTCGGGGATCTCAGATAACTACTCCAACACTTCCTTTTCTATTAGGGCCCCTGGACGCTCCATCAAAGTATAATGTATACGTCCATAATGGGTTTACACTGCCAGCCATCAAGAACTCCCCTATTCATAATTATGATAGTCAAAGTTCAACATATTTAGAGGATGAAATGACGGCTCCATCGCACCTTCTTCATCAAACTCAACAGGGATGATTGTCAAGATTTGTAAGCAGTGATGGTAGAAAACTTTAATTTCCCACACAAAGGTACCATCTTCTTGCTCAATGACTTTATATCCCTTGCTTAACCAGATAAGCCTCCCCTGATGATATCTTTGCTCGAGACATGGGTGCTCCAAATAAGGGATTAACCGCCCCATCAACCAATTTAAGCTCTCTTGCACGTAGAAATAATAAGGTTTAATCTTATTAAGATTAACCTTATTATTAAATTCCACCCCTTGTAGATCAGCTAATAGAACTATGGACTTATTTTTACCTATCCGAACTATCTTGTAAGGGCTATCCCATTGAGGTTCCAACTTTCTTGGAAAGAGCTCCCTACGCGCATCATAATATAGAACTAATTGTCCCTTGTTAAAAGTATATTTCTTTGCTTTCAGATCATGCAATCGCTTCATCCAATGTTTAGCTACCTCTTGGTGCAACAAACCCTGCAATTTGAGCTCGTCCAAGTGGGCTATAGTCGTAAACCGCTCAAATAGGGCATCTTCATCACCCAAAGAATGATTGATTGAGAATCTAATGGTCGGCAACTCAATTTCTAAGGGCAAGACACATTCCTCCCCGTAAACTAATTTGAATTGGGTGTGGCCAGTGGCTCGTTTAAACGTCGTATTATACGTCCAAACCGCCACATATAATTTTGTATCCAAGTCCCGCTTCTTTTCGAAGAGTATATTGGATAAGATACCCACAAGCTACTTATTGGTAGTTTCAACTTGTCCATTTGCTTGTGGATTATAGGGGTTTGTCTTGTTATGCTTGATTTTCCAAGCTTCAGTCAGACTTTTAATCACTTTATTTAAAAAGTGAGTTCCATGGTCCGATACTATTTCTTTTGGCGGACCAAATTGGCAGATGATTTGCTCAAGTAGGAAACTGGCAGTCTCTTTTGCATTGTCCTGCCTCGTCACCCGTGCTTCTGACCATTTTGTAAAATAATCAGTTGCTACTATAATTTACCTCTTTTGAGTAGTAGATGATGGGGTGATAGGACCCACAAAGTCAATGCTCCACTTCTCAAATGGAAGGATGGCCATGATAGGCATAAGTGGGCATTTCCTATTCTCTCTGTTGTCATGCCTTTGACAGGCACCACATCTCTTAATGTACTCAAAGGAATCTTGGAAAATGGACGGCCACCAATATCCAGCTCTTAAAGTTTTCTGTGCCATCAACCGCCCAGCGAAGTGCCCTCCACACGCGGAGTCATGGCATTCTTCCAAAACAAAGGGAACCTCATTAGGCATCACACATTGGCGATAGTCATCAACACCCTACTGATATAATGTGCCTACGATCAAGGAAAATTTCAATGCATGTTGTTTAATTTTCCTCTTCTTTGATTTTGATAAAGTAGCTCCATCTCTCCCTTAGAAAGACAGTGCGTTATAACAGCATACAAGGAGGGAATAGATGCCGTATCAATCTTGAACAAAGTTTCCATGTCACTTCCTTCAACCACGACTCCTTTTGGCTCTCCGAAATCCACAAGACACTCTACATTGCCCTGAAGCTTCGGCGGCTTGCTCTTAATCTCATAATCAAATTCCTGCAAATTGATTAACCACTTTCTAAATAGTCAAGCAGCCGTAACTTATTCAACAACAATTGAAGCCCTTTCGCCTTCTTATAAAAAACCACCCTCTCATAAAGAATGTAGTGCTTGAACTTTTTGGTCGCAAATACCATCGCAAGGCACAACTTCTCCATATAAGTGTAGTTAATTTCCGATACACCCAACTTTCGACTAGCAAAAGCTATCGGATGGTACCACTTTTCCTCCCAAATTTGGGCCAAACAGTAGCTAATGCTATACATGGTTGCTGCTGAAAATATATAGAACATTTCGCCTCTTTTTGGTGCTTTTAAAAAGGTGCTTTGGCAAGCTCCTGCTTCACATTATCAAAAGACACTTTGCAAGCATCACTCCATGTAAACTGATAGTTAAAGGACAATAGGTTTACCAACGGCAATGTTCTTTCTGCCAAGGCATTGATAAACCTTCGATAATACCCTACTGATGACAGAAAGCTGTGCACTTTCTTTGGAGTACGTGGCGGACTCATGGCGACTATGACCTTGATCTTTTTAGGATCAGTCGCAATCCCTACGGAACTAACCACATGGCCTAACAAGAGCCCATAAGGGACTCCGAAGACGCACTTTCGTGGGTTAAGAGCTATGCAAAATTGTCTGCAACGCTCAAAACATGTGCAAAATGATCAACTGTCTATCCCTTACGGTGGCTGTCCCTAGATCGTCAATGAATACTTTCAGCTCCTCTGGGAAGATGTCAGCAAAGGTCTTGTCGGCTGTTCTTTGCCACGAACTAGATGCATTACACAACCCAAATGCCATCACATGGTACGCAAAGGTATCGAAGATTGTAATAAATGTCATTTTTAGCTTGTCTTGCTCAGCGATCGCCATTTGGTTATACCCTGCAAAGTAGTCCATGAACGAATATATTTCCCTACCCACTAGTTGATCCAAAATTTGGTCAATAAATGGCAATGGGTAGTAATATTTAACAATTTGCTTATTCAACTCTCTAAAATCTACACAAAGATAGATTTGATTATTATTCTTCTTTTTTATCACAACTGGTGAGCACCATTCAGTATGCTGAGCATGGAAGATCAAACCCGCTTTCCGCAACTTCTGTAGTTCCTCGTACAACGCGTCCCTTAATTCAAAAGGCATACACCTTACTTTCTGACGTACAAGGCGGGTACCTTCCTTTACAGGAATAGTATGCACAGCTAGACTGGGAGGAATACCCCGAAGTTTGTCATAGCTCCAAGCAAAGATATCGGGGAACTCTCGAATTAAGGACACATAATCCTCTCTTTCTTTCGAACTGAGCATGGACCCTAATTTAATTGGCAGCGAATCATTTAATGTACCAAGATCCAGCTCAATAACGCCTGCATCTCTTATTCAATCATGAGGCTCTATCGGCTCAAGGTTATCTAATAAATATCCTCTGTAGTGGACCCTTCCTTACATCCATCGCTTGATGACGTCTCACTACCAAATGGATCATCTACTGTTTCTAGTTTAGTGGAGGATAGTGGAGCTCTCTCACTCTGAGGAGACTCAAGGTAAGCATCCACTATTACACGATGGGCACCTCGACCTAGAATCACTCAACTAGCAGGTATATTGACTTGATAGTCTGTGCGTAGAATCCATGGCCTACCTAGCAAAACTCGATAGCTAAGACGTCCTGCAAACCTTATCACCCTAAAGTCCAGATAGCATTCCACGCTCGCAACTGTAATGTGGACCTTAGTAATGCAACCTTCCGGTTGTCTTAGACTATCATCAGCCATCTTAAGAAGTGTGGAGCCGTCTTTTTGGATATCTAGACCTAACATCTCCATCAAGTCTGAACTTATGATATTAACAGAGGATCTAGTGTCCACGATAGCGTGCTCCACTAATATTCCATCCACATATGTTGGAACCCTAGGGCAATGCTTTTCAGCATGATGGAACCAATCTTCCCCCACTCTAGCTATTCCCAAAGGTTCTACTATGTACCCTATACGTAGGATTTTCTTGAATTCCTTACATACTCCTGGAGAAAGTTTAATCAATTGCAGGAGATTCATGTCTGGTTTGACTTCGCAAAGGGAACTTGCTAGATCAAAGTCGTGATGATTAACCATGGTCTTTCCATTGGCTTTGTTGCCTCTTTTTTAGCCTTTACCTTCTTTCTTGGCAATCCTTTATCCTCCTCAGGATCGACTTTACTACCAACAGGTCTTAACGGTCCACCTTCCTTATCAGGATTCATGACTCGCTTTTCCCTAGCATCTTGCTTAGGGCTTCCCTCGACAGGTTTTACAATTCCTTTGTCACCCTCTTTAATCTTTTGACCTCTTGTTACGGCTCGTAGATGAGAAATTTCAACATCATTGACACGTACAGCCTCAATAAGGCTGACTCCATTGCCATGAGGTAACTCCTCTACAATAGCCTTTCCTCTTTGCAGTATTTGCCTTGGTCCATCATCTTGCTGGAGATTATTCCCTTGTGCATGATGGTTAACTGGACCTAGTTGTTTACTCCCTTGTTGGAGAGAACTAATCTTACTCCAACAGGTAGCAGCTAAGTGGCCAGACTTTCCGCAAATATCACATTTGACATTCGGGTAATTCCTATGGAAATGTTGGCCCCCACACCACTTACAGCTGAATCTTGAGGGGCCATCCTCTTCAGGGCATCGGCTCCCTATAAAATTCTATTGCTTCTTAAGAAAATTGACATCCACAGCTATTTGTCGATACTGTTTAGAGGTCATATCAGTATAGTGCTTCATCATGTCCTTAACTTCACCAAGGACATTAGAAGCACTCGACTCATAGTCGCGATTGTCAGCCTATCGTCCCATGGGCCTAACCACTTGATTAGAAATCGGTTGTTGACCAATTGGGACAACATTAGGATTCATTGTTTTGTTTCCACCACTATTAGCGAGGCTGCCTGACTAGCCATAGGCATAGTCATTCTAGGAGGAGTTGGTAACATAGGCAAATTCGACATAATACTCCCTGTGCCACTCGTATTTAACATGGGGTTCCCTTGACTCCCATTGGTCAAGGCCAAATTATTACCATTTCAATTTATCCTTGCTGCATAAGCCGCTTGCAAGCACAACTCTACTCCTTCTGCTTGGGTAATGGCAGTGTCGATATCAGCCAAAGCAACACTACTCAGCTGCACCTAGATATTAAAATCCAATCCATGTAGGAAATATTGCAACTGTGCAACTGCTGGAATAGGAATATAAGCATTAAGTTTGCGAAGAACTTGCTTTAGTTTCTTGGCATATGCCTGTACATTCTCATTTGGCTCTTGGCGTGTTACATTCAGAACACGCAACCAATATTGTCCACCCTTCTCAGGGGCAAACTCCCTACGGAAAGTCGTAAAGAATTGGGCACTGCTAGTTATGGTTCTGGCTTCTAGACCGTGATACCACACTGGTGCTCTTTCTTTTAATGTCATGTTGAAGAATATCATTAGGTGTCCTTCATCTTGGATTCAATAGTTGAACATGAGCATTTGAAACTCCTTAATGTGGAGTTCTCCATCTTCTTCTGCTAACCCATGGAAAGTAGGCAACGGTGCTCCTAATGCTGGTAAATCTAGTGTACCTGCTGGAATTGCGATAGGTTGTGCCATGGCTACAACCGGATTGACGACAGGAGTTTGTGTAGGCAACACTACACCCCCACTTGTTGTGGGTTGATTAACTGGAAATAGGGAAGTACCAAGACTTCCACTTGCACTCGAAGAGTTACTCATAACACCTAGGTTACCAAAACCACTACCACTTATGCATAAGGGGCTACTCCTTTGAGGAGAATAGCGTCTTATAATCTCCAACTGCCGTCTAGTCCTCTCAGCACGTTCTGCTTTTTGTATTTTGGCTTGACGGTCCTTGTCAGAGGACATAAACCAACTATTTGGTTCCCCCAAAGCCTAGATTCGAGAACCACCACTTGTTGGCGGCTCTCGGCAGATGCACCACTGATGGAACCTAAAATGGGTCGACACTGGTTATGGCACTAGTCGGACCTCATGCATACGACAGACAATTCCACCACGGACTCGTGGGCTAGGATCGTCTAAAACTCACTTTGCACTAAATGCTTATGATGATTTTACGTTTGTATCCAATATGTAGTCCAACGTTCACCTTCCCTTCTCCTCAGAGGGAGATTCCATAACATATAGGCATAATGCCTCGTAATACACACATAAGGAAGCATCTCTCGACTGATTGCCGCAACTCCACTGCAACTCTCCTACACCTCGAGGATTGGCCCCAAGATGCGTCGCTAACACATATAACATTTGCACATTCTCCACTCTTTCATAACTTAGCGTTCCAGGAGATTTTGATTTGCCTCACAAAACTTTCTCCAATGGAAGCGCTCGTCTAACCCACGACTTAGGTTTCCTGTCCTCTTAGCATTGGTCAAAGTTTATCAATCAAGTGCAATGCATTCCAGGAGATACCACACGATATGTTTGATGCAAGGTGTATGACGACTGTGCACAACCATTTTACAATTTAAAAAAACCAGTCATGTGAGGTGCAGAAAATAGCCCTTTCATGAATTTTAACTAAGGGTTACGTGCTGTGTGCTTTAGGGACTAGCACCGAAACTTTCGTGCTACTAGTCGCCTATATTTAATTATGGAACAATCCCTAAATGCTATGTACAAAGAGGAAAATCAGAATTTGTATGTTTTTAGCAATTAGATCGTCACACAAACTTCATCCCCCCCCACCGTTTAGGTGTTGCTACGTTGCATAGGTGTAAATGGTTTTTTTGTGTCATTTTTGTATGTAAAAAGTAATAAACACGTACTATAACACAAAGGACGAGGCCAAACTAAGGCTTAACATCATGCTTTAGCCTTGCCAAACATCCACACACATAAATCTTATTTTTTCCATATTTTTTGAGCGTGAAAACCTCAATTTTCTCAAATTTTTGCTATTTTTTCTATTTATTATTCATGAAAAATAGGTATTTTCTGATTTATTTGTGTTAGCTTATTATTTTGACTGAAAGTTAACATTTTCTCTGATTTTATCCCATTTCCACTCCTTTTCCCCAACTCAAAATCGAAAAAACCACTAATTTCCATTGAAAAATGACATTTTGCCGGTTTTAAAAAATTAATAATGGTTCTAAATCATTACGGGTTCTGCATTTTTGTGGTTGCAGCCCTCAAACATGAGGAAAACAAGATTCAAACAAACATTCATTGCATATGAACAACATTTGGACTATGAAACAACAGAAACAAGCAAATTTGTTCATAAAATTAGAGCATACTGCGTGTTTTGCGTGTTGCGCATTTTTTAATAATTATTCCAGGCAGCGCACAGACCGACCAGCAACCATTCTTCAGTGCTGAACCACTTTCCTTAGCTTCCTCTTCATCTTGAAGCAATCCTATCATAGTCGGACAAGCATCCTTCAGCCCCTCTTCTTCTTGATTTCTTGCATGCAAACCACCGCTTAGAGGAGAGAGATGGAGGAGAGAGAAAGACTAGATTCTGATCTCTTTACTCAATGCATCATTCCTTGATCCATTTATGGCGATGGAGGGCGAAGGATAGAAGCATCTCAGGGCTAAGAGGATTCCTCCTACCTCAGACCGATTAAAAATCCCTAAAAAAATGGGGATTTGGGAGGCGCCGAAAAACTGACACCCCTTCCCCCCCTCCCCCCCCACCATGGAGTTTCATTCTGGGTTATTAAGCTCTTTGTTAAGAGCTTTTAAGATTTTAATCAAATTATCTAGTTCATGACTCTTGCTTTCATACTTCCGGCAAGTGTCTTTTTTGCTTTTGGAGGGGCAAATGACATTGGATTCGAGATCCGTCTGGATGGTTGGTTCCGTGGTATCCAAATTTACAAAGTTGGGCCCCGTCATCCTCTTCTTGACTTCCAAATCCAGTAGCCGCTTCACAACCTGATGGGACCTGAAACGGGCCGGCACTGGCTCATGCACTAGCTCGACCTCTATCATGCGCTCAACAACCCCACAGCCTCGCGGTTAGGAGCGTGGATGACACATACATCATCTTCCTAAACATCTTGCGTTTGTATCACATCTCGTAGTCCAACTCTAACCCAATTAACACTCCTCAGAGGGAGTCCCAACACATTGCCAAATAGCACGAAGTACAAACATAGGAGGTCCTCCCACGGCTAACTGCTGCTACCTCACTGCGACTCTCCTACACCTTGGGGATTGGCTCCTCGATGCATCGCTAAACATATATAACACATTATCGCACATATTTCCACTCAAAGTACCAATTAATCGTATCCAGGAATGTACCATTTTCCTCACTTTCTTTCCCCTAGACCCAACGTCTAGCCTACAGCTCGGACAACCTCACTCACTCAACGTTGGTCACGATCTAGAGAATACATGTGCTATGCATCCAAGAGGTATTGTCTGATATCTTTTATCATTTTATGCTTCATGCAAATTGTGAATGTCCATGTGCTCAGACAATTAAGGAAATCAACATTTGTGCACATGTGGAAAACATTTCTTTCAATGATTTTGACTATCGCTCGTATGTGACGTTGCATGAACCTAGCACCGAGAAACCCTCGTGCTACTAGGTCCTTAATTTTTAATTAACGACTGATCTAAATAGTATGCATAAAACCAGCAAGATTTTCATCATTTCATTCAGCATTTAAACACCTCTTATATACTCTACCCCCTCACCTGTTTAGGTTGTGCATTATTGATCGGTTTAGGGTTCATTTCTATGTTTTTGTTGCATGAAAAGCAATAAAAACTCACTAAAACAAAAAGGTAGAGCTGAACTAAGGCTAAACCTCATACTTCAGACCCCCCATACATCCACAAACATGGATCTTATTTTTTCTTAATTTTCGGCACTCAAAATCCATTTTTCCCTTATTTTTTTCCATTTTCCCTATTTTTCTTGTGTTTTTACAATATTAAATAATTGAAAATTCAAAATGAGTTGTGGGCTCTGGCCCTTAGGTTAATTTGCAGCAAAAACACAAATTTAGTTGGTGTGTCTTATTATATTTTCCATTTATATACCAAAAACACTCAAATTTCCCATATTTCACGTGTTTTACGGGTTTTACACTATTAATTTCATTCACAACACTTATGATTTTTTGATTTTCTGAGCATAAACTGATCAAGCTCATAGCAAGCAACATTATAATGCATAATCATCCCATGGGAACAAATATTCATGAAGCAAATTGGATAAAACATCAATTTCCTTTGTAAAAATGAGATTACCGTTCTTTGCGGGTTGCCGGTTTTTATTTGCCATATCTCGGGATTGATTTCTAGCCACCATTAATGCTCATGACAGTCCACAATGAGCAATCTTCCTTCCTCTTGAACCACGGAGCAATTCGGTCTTCATTGGACAAGCATTCGTCATCCATTCTTCTTCTTCTTCTTCATCACATGAATCTGCCTTTAGGGGAGAGAGAGGGAGGAGAGAGAAAGACTGAAATCAGAGATCTTCATAGAGACTGCCATTGGAGGAGCGAAGGACGGTGAAATGATCGGTATCCGGAGGGGAATGAGGGCCAATGATCATTGGCATGGGTTGTTTGCAGGCAGCATGTTGCCCCTCCATCCATCAAGCGCAAAAATCGGCGCCTTCCTGCTCACGCCCTCCTCCTTCTTGATCATGTCTTTTTTTCATCTTTCTTGCTAAGTGGCATAAAATGTTGGGCTCCCAAGAGGCATCACGCATTTGACCACTCTAATGTCTACCTCTTCGCGTCTTGACCGGTTTCTTGGCTCCTTCCCTGTTCGGACTTCGAATTGAGCTATGAAAAATCCTGGGCGTCCGGCTCGACATCCCCTATTGGCCAGTAACTCTTGTCAACCCGCAAGATAGTCTAAAAAATTATGAAAAATCAACAAGTGTTGCTCGGGCGTCTTTAAAGCACTTTGGCGCTTAAAATCATCCTAGATCGAGCCGCCGCCTTCGACGTTGAATATTTTTCCCTTGATATTCGTAATTTTTAGCTATTTTTAAGCACTTCTCAGCACCAAAATTTCTCTCTCATTGGCGACCACGGGATAGGGTGACTCAGCCCGTTGAATCCCACACGAGATCTGCACAAAACAGCCAAAGGAAGCATCAAGCTGATACAAAGTAGATATACATTAAAGACAGCACAATGCTCACCCTACCCCCTGATAGAACCAATGCATGACATCCACAAGGAGTAGGCCTAGCATAATTTGATAGAAGGTCTGAAGCTAGTCGCTAACCGACTGCTCCAACACAGCCAAACTAAAAAGAACTGTCAAAGAAGTTGCCCTAAGTGGTGGTCTGAACTACCTACCTAACTAAGGACAACACAACTAGGAGCTCCTACGAGGCGAGGACTCCTATAGCCTGATTAAGAAGTACTTTCTTGTAGCACATTTCAGCATTTAGGATTTTTATTGTCCATACTTGGGTATGTAAAAAGGAGGGAGCTGAGTGTAGTGACCCAAGGAGAACAGGGCATTGGCCTCAGGACCTGTCTCGGTACCTAAGAACCTACCAAGCCCTCGCAAGGCGACACTTACTCCTTTTTTGATGCTCACTTTTATTTTCGCTCCAACCTTCCTTGTTTCTTCTTTTCTAGCGAGAAGCCACCCCTAGGAAGACAAGGTATCGGCCTCGGGTCTGACTCGTCCCCAGGAACTTACCAGGCCTTCGCAAGGCAATGATCAACTGTGTATACATTTCCATTTCTTTTCTATTCTATTTTTATAGGGGTTAGAACCCCTTTTTACACACTTTTGTATAGATATACATATTTGTCTTTAGGATATTCAAGGTTTCTTTTCACAGGGTCACTAGGACTCCCTTCTAAAACAGGTCTTCTGATGCTTGACAATGTCTTTACAGGAGGCAACAACTACTCAGACCTCCCTCAAACATACTGAATCGAAACCTCGGGACTTCATGCCTTGGACGCCGGTCCCCAACAAGAAACAACAAACCCCCCTTAACAAGTACACAAAAACATATAACATAAAAACCACAGTACTCATAAAGAAAAGATATCACCTGGATTGGCCACAAGAAGCGTTGATGCCGCGACAAAGGCTCCCTCCAGCTCCACGGGATCTGTCAAACACATGACTAAAACAAAGCACGGTTAAAAGCACCCGTACCAGACAGACACACGGCTCTCTTGGCCTAAAGTAACAAAGCTTTTTGCTACAAAACTTAATCGGCCCTCTTGGCCTAACGAAATAGGACGAAACAATGCCTACAAACATCTCCTCAAGATAGTGCAGATATACAAGACCGTGCACCCTATCCGAAGGAGAAAAAGAGGGCTCGTAGCCCTAAGCTAAATGCATAAGGTTATGACCCATCCCTCCTGCATAGATAGCAAGAGGCGTACGCATAATATGTTGTCTAATCAACCTATGGGTCCCATATAATAACGGTAGATTGGTCTCGGCTACTCTTTGCATCACCCATATCAACCATTGTCTGCCATATATCGCATGCTCTGATAACATTCCCCACAAGAGACCGGGTCCTGTTTCATCATTGATAGCAATATCCAAACTAGGACCACAATTAAAGAAGAGGTCTTCCTCATAAGCAAGATTTGCTAATGAATCCGCAAACTGATTCCAGTAACGTGGAATTAGCTGAAAAGACACTCTCTCAAACTCCTCTAGTAGGGTCGTCGCAGTCCGATGATACATACACATAATGGAATTCCTCACTGTGTATGTCCCATCTAGTTGATTCAGGATCAATTGGGAATCCCCTTTTACTAACAATCGACGAATACCACCTTGCTTGGCAATATGCAGTCCCATAATCAAGGCTTTATACTCCACCATATTGTTAGTGAATCCTACCCCGAGATAAGCAGCTAACTTCATCGTAACTCTACGTCGGGGATCTCGGATTACTACTCCAACACTTCCTTTTCTATTAGGGTCCCTGGACGCTCCGTCAAAGTATAATGTATACGTCCACAATGGGTTTACACAGCCGGCCATCGCGAACTCCTCTATTCGTAATTATGGTAATCAAAGTTTAGCATATTGAGAGGATGAACTGACGGCTCCATCCCACCTTCTTCATTGAACTCAACAGGGATACTTGTCAACAGTCGTAAGCAGTGATGGCAGAAGACTTTAATCTCCCACACAAAGGTTCCGTCTTCTTGCTCAATAACTTTATATCCTTTGCTCCACGAGATGAGTTTCCCCTGATGGTATCTTTGCTCTAGATATGGGTGTTCCAAATAAGGGATTAACCGACCCATCCACTAGCTTTTAAGCTCTTCCGCAGGTTTCAAATCATCCCTAACACGGACCTGCAATGCATTTCTCTATATTAGTACACTTATAAATAGTAAGGTTTAATATTATTAAGATTAACCTTATTCTTAAACTCTACTCCTTGTAGATCAGCTAATAGAGCGGTAGACCTATTTTTCCCTAACCTGACAATCTTATAGGGCCCATCCCATTTAGGTTCCAATTTCCCTGGGAACAACTCCCTACGCACATCATAATACAAAACCACTTGTCCTTTCTTAAAGATATACTTCTTCACTTTCAGGTCATGCAACTATTTCATGCGACGTTTAGCCACCTCTTGGTGTAATAGGCTTTGCAACTTAATTTCATCTAGGTGCGCTAAGGTCGTAAATCACTCTAATAGGGCGTCCTCATTACCCAAAGAATGGTTTATTGCGAATCTTATGGTCGGCAACTCAATTTCTAAGGGTAAAACGCACTCTTCACCATAAACTAGTTTGAACAGCGTGTGGCCAGTGGCTCGCTTGAACGTGGTATTATATGCCCATACTGCCACATACAGCTTCTTGTCCCAGTCTCATTTCTTTTTAGAGACTATCTTGGACAATATACCCACAAGCTGTTTATTAGTACTTTCAACTTGCCCATTTACTTGCGGATTATAAGGAGTCATTTTATTGTGCTTAATTTGCCAAGCCTCAGTCAAGCTTTTGATCACCTTATTCAGGAAATGGGTTCCACGGTCCGATACTAATTCTTTCAGTGGACCAAAATGGCATATTATTTGCTCTAAAAGGAAACTAGCAGTTTCTTTAGCATCATCTTTCCTTGTTGCACGTGCTTCTGACCACTTTGTGAAGTAGTCAGTTGCTACAATAATATACCTCTTTTCCATAGTCGACGACGGAGTAATAGGACCCACAAAGTCTATTCCCTACTTCCCAAATGGAAGTATCGCCATAATAGGGGTGAGTGGTCTTTTCCTATTCTCTCGACTATCATGTCGTTGACAAATATTGCATCTCTTAACATACGTGAACACATCCTGGAAGATGGCAGGCCACCAATTGTTGAGATATCGAGCTCCACTCGTGATACGCCAGGGTGACCGTTGTGTATTTATGTCACCGACTTGTCAGTTGCAGACGCGGTTGGTACACCGCCCATGAATAATAGCTACATGATAGATATTCTTATCTACTCTAGTTCGTGGCTCAGTTAGTATGCCACCTTAGTTAGTTGAGTTTGGTTTGAGACCCATATATAGGGTTCTTCTATTTCTTTGTACTAGAGTTCTTTTGGCTTACACAACAAAGAAGAGGAAAACTGTTTTCAGCCTCCACCCTTTGTGTATTCCCCCATTGTGCAAGCAAGAAAGTTACAAGTGAGACTCCTTCCTTCTCTCCCACAATCGTGACATGGTATCAGAGCCTTGTTCGTGGTAAGGAGCTCAAGAAAGCAAGCCAAGCTCGCGGTGTTCTGGTAAGAGGAGCAGTGTTGCTTTCATTTTCTGTTTTGGGAGCAGATCTCTGCAGGTAGCATAGCCGGAAAGTGCAGGAGTGCATTGTCTCAGGTTGAGACGCCCTTCGCAGTGAAGCAAGAGGGCAGTATATGCTGCGGGAAAGGGGTTTAGTCCTTGGCGACCTTGTTTTTTTGATTTGAGGCCATTTCGGGGCTTGTTTTGGAGGCGGAAGTTTTCTGCACGCACTCAGGAAAAGGCCAGTTTTATGCTGTGCAGCCACTGTTCTACAGGTCGGTGAAAAGTTACTGTAGAAATTGCATCGTATGCTTGTGCACAGAGACATTGGGAGTTACAGAATCATCCTTGGTTTCTGTTTATGCAAAATCGTCACTAGAAAGTGACTGTGTGGTCAAATACCACTTTCGCCAGTTTTGCAGATTTGCCCTTGTGAGGATGAAGCTGTGTTTTTTGCAGTGACAGAATTTTTTGCAGTGTTCCGTAATGGCGTCTGATTCTCTTTCACAGATTGTCACTGAAAAGCTTGACAAGAACAACTTCCAAGCATGGAAGTTTAGAATGACGAATTTCCTTATGGGAAAAGGATATTGGGAATTTGTTGTAGGAAATGAAGAAGAACCAGTTCTTCTTCATGTTCCCAATCAACAGCAAATGCAGGCATTTAAAGCATGGCATGAGAGAGCCAGGAAAGTTATGTACTCGCTGTCTATCAGCATTTCAAACTCTATGATTGTGCATATTCAGGATGCAAGTACGGCAAAGGAGGCACGGGATACTTTGTCAAAAATGTATAGCACAAATACGCAAGCCAGAAAAATGCAGCTCAAGCAAGAGTTGCATAATGTGCAAAGAGAAAATATGAGCATCAATGACTACCACATGAAGGTGAAGAAGATTGCAGATGCACTTGCTTCCATCGGGTCGCCAGTGGAAGATGATGATTTAGTTTATGTGACCTTGAATGGTCTAGGAAAGGATTATGCACAGTTTCGGACATCCATTTCAGTTCGTGAAAGATTTCTTGATTTTGAGGAGCTGATTGCTCTTCTAATTTCTGAGGAGCAAAGAAATGGTGGTGCATCTTCTTCAGGAGGAACTTCAAAAGAAGCTGTCTTCTACTCAAATGCTGGAAGAGGTAGAGGCAGAGGTAGAGGAGGCCGATTTGGAGGCCGTGGTAGAAATCAGAATATGCAGCAAACTCAAGAAAACCAGTCCTATGGAGGAGGATGTGGTAACTCTAGAGGCAGGGGGAGCCAAAGAGGTCGTGGTGGATGGCCAAGAGGCCAAAATGCAAACAGTAATGTTGAATGCTACTACTGTGGTAAAATGGTTCATATGGCTAAATACTGCTATAAAAAGCAGAATGACATCATGAATGGAAAACTGCAACAAGGGAATTATGCATCTTCTAGTAGACAGGGTGATGACAGAAATGAGCATTTGTTTATGGTGCAGCACATGAACAATTCTGTGACAAGTGCAGAAGAAAGCAATGATGTATGGTATGTTGACTCAGGTGCATCAAACCACATGACAGGTCATGCAGAATGGATGGAGGATGCAAGAAAAATGGAAAAACCAGGATTTATGGAGACTGGTGATGATACCGCACATCCTATTGTGCAGATTGGAAAAATTCCTTTGTCTATGTAGGATGGGAAAAAGAAATACTTGTCTGATGTATTTCATGTCCCGAATATCACCAAGAATTTGGTTTTTGTTGGTCAAATGGTTGAGCAGGGCTTGCAGGTCAGATTTAATCCTCATGGATGCTTTGTTGAGGATATGAAAAATAAAGGTCGCTTGATAGCAAAAGGAAAGAAGAAGGGCAGAATGTTTACATTGGATGCAGACATGTCTGAATTGAGTGCAACAATGTTTGCACATGGGACCGGTGTAGTTGCATATATTGATATCTGGCATAAACGCATTGGTCATGTTAATGTACAGCGACTTAAATCAATGCAGGCCCAAAATATTGTTGCAGGTTTGCCAAAATTCAAGGTTGCAGAAATGCATAAGGTATGTGAAGGCTGTCAGTTTGGAAAACAGGCAAGGAAATCATTTCCTAGACATGTTCAAGAGAGTGAGAAGCCATTGGAATTAATCCACTCTGATGTGTGGACTACTAAAGCTGCATCTCTTGGAGGCTGTCATTATTTTGTCACTTTTATTGATGACTATAGCAGAAAAGTTTGGGTGTATTTTATGAAAAAGAAAAGTGAAGTTTTTGGGCATTTCAAAACTCTTAAAGCTATGGTTGAAAAAGAAACAGGCCTGCAGATAAAATGCTTAAGGTCAGATGGAGGGGGAGAGTACCTCTCAAATGAGTTTGCAAGGTTCCTGCAGGAGCATGGCATAAAGCAGCAATATTCATGCAGTCATACCCCACAACAAAATGGAATTGGAGAAAGGAAAAACAGGCATATTGGAGAGGTATCTCGTGCCATGCTCAATGAAAAAGACTTGCCAGATTTTTATTGGGCTGAAGCAGTTGCTACAGCAGTCTACATAATGAACAGGACTCCCACTGTAGCAATACATGGAATGACTCTAGAGGAGAGGTATACTGGTAGGAAACCAGATATTTCTCATTTGAAAATTTTTGGTTGCATTGCCTATGTACATGTGCCAGATGAATTGAGATCCAAGTTGGATCCAAAAGCTGAGAAGTGCATCCTTATTGGTTACTCTCTGCAGCAAAAAGGGTATAGATGCTATAACCCTTCTACTCGTAAGTTTACAGTGAGTAGAGATGTTGTTTTTGATGAGATGAGTAGCTGGTATAAACCAGTAAATGTGATTGATGATGTAGATGCACAAAATGGTAATGCTGCACAGAATTCACAGCAGCAGTCACAAAATATTAGTGGACCTGGAGCGTCCTCTAGCAGTGGTTCACATTCTTCGCCATGGACAGGCAGATTGAGATCAGGAGAATCTTCTCAAAGTAATGCAGATAGTGATATGCAGGTATCACGAAAAGGAAAATAGAAGGTTGATCAGCCCATGTTTGATGTGAATGCAGGTCACTCTTATGTGGATAGTGAATTCAGTGGCTCAGAACAGAGCATTGATGATGAGTGGGTATTCCTTCTATTGTTACACCTGGAGTAAGGAAGACCAGGGATGTTTTGAGAGCACCTGGGAGTGAACCTACTTTGCACAGGTCTACCAGAGCTAGGTATCCTGTGGATAGGCTGAAATATGATGGATTTACAGCCATTCACTATGCATATATGGTTAAAGTGATACAGGAACCAGAACCCACTTCTTTTGAGTAAGCCATGGGAAAAGAAAAATGGGAGAAAGCCATGGATGAAGAAATGGATGCCTTGGAAGCAAATGCTACATGGGAATTGGTATCTTTGCCTAAAGGTAAAAATGCAATTGGCTGTAAGTGGGTTTATAAGGTGAAGCACAATGCAGATGGTTCTGTGAACAGATACAAGGCAAGATTAGTAGTCAAGGGGTATGCACAAACATATGGCATTGACTATGAAGAAACATTCAGTCCGGTTGCAAGGATGGCAACCGTAAGAGCAGTCATTGCTATGGCTGCATCAAAGGGATGGTCTTTACATTAGATGGATGTAAAGAATGCCTTCTTGCATGGTGATTTGCAAGAAGAGGTCTATATGGAGCAGCCACCAGGTTATGTGCATGTTGTTCATCCTGAGTTTGTTTGTAGGTTGAAGAAAGCCTTGTATGGCTTGAAGCAAGCACCTAGAGCATGGTCTGACAAGATAGGACAGTATCTTGTCACTATTGGCTTTCAGATTTCCAAGGCAGATTTCTCACTTTATGTGAGAAAAATTCAGAAAGGTATTATGCTACTTGTCATTTATGTTGATGATTTGATTATGACAGGTGACAGTGATGAAGATATCCTTCATGTGAAAATGCTATTGAAGCAGAAGTTTGAGATGAAGGATTTGGGAGAGCTGCGTTATTTCTTGGGAATTGAGGTGATTAGATCACCAAGTGGGATACAACTCTTGCAGAGACAGTATGGATTGGACATGTTGTCCAAATATGGGATGACAGGCTGTAAGCCTATTTTAGTTCCTTTGGAGCAGAATGTGAAGCTGAGCACAGATGCAGGTGAGCTTCTAGAAGACCCTACTATGTACAGATGCATAGTAGGAAGTTTGATTTATATGACTATTACCAGGCCAGATTTGAGCTATGCTGTTGGATTGGTAAGTCAGTTTATGCAGGCTCCAAGGAAACCACATTTGGATGCGGCTAGATGCATACTTAGGTATGTGAAGTCCACATTGCAGTATGGACTATTTTATGAGACTGGGGTTCAGATACAGTTGCATGGATACACTGATGTTGATTGGGCTGGTAGCATTTCTGATAGACGATCTACCAGTCGATATGTGTTCTCTTTTGGGAGTGCTGCAATCACTTGGAGCAGCAAGAAACAGCCTACAGTTGCCTTGTCGAGCACAGAGGCTGAGTACAGGGGTGCAGCAATGGCTGCATGTGAGGTAGCTTGGTTGCATAAGCTACTTTATGATATGCATCAGTCTACAGATGGGCCAGTTGTCATTTATTGTGACAACATGAGTAGTATACACTTGGCAAATAACCCAGTCTATCATGCTAGAACAAAGCACATTGAGGTGCATTATCACTATGTGCGAGAGAGGGTTTTACTAGGTCTTATTGATCTAGTTTATGTCAGCACAGAGGATCAGGTAGCTGACATTTTCACGAAGGCATTGGGCGCAGAGAAGCTGCGCAAGTTCAGAGACCTGCTTGGTGTGCAGGAATTGGGATTGAGCTCGAGGGGGAGTGTTGAGATATCGAGCTCCACTCGTGATATGCCAGGGTGACCGTTGTGTATTTATGTCACCGACTTGTCAATTGCAGACGCGGTTGGTACACCGCCCATGAATAATAGCTACATGATAGCTATCCTTATCTACTCTAGTTCGTGGCTCAGTTAGTATGCCACCTTAGTTAGTTGAGTTTGGTTTGAGACCCATATATAGGGTTCTTCTATTTCTTTGTACTAGAGTTCTTTTGGCTTACACAACAAAGAAGAGGAAAACTGTTTTCAGCCTCCACCCTTTGTGTATTCCCCCATTGTGCAAGCAAGAAAGTTACAAGTGAGACTCCTTCCTTCTCTCCCACAATCGTGACACCAATAACCTGCTCTTAAAGCCTTTTGTGCTGTAAGCCGTCCAGCAAAATGGCCTTCGCAAGCGGAATCATGGCACTCTTCCAAAATGAATGGCACCTCGTCAGGCATCACACATCGGCGATACATGTCATCAACCCCTTGCCGATATAATATACCTGCGATCAAAGCAAACTTTAATGCCTGTTGCTTAATTTTTCTTCTCTTAGCTTTAGATAGTTCGGATCCAGCCTCTCCTATCGATAAATAATGCGTTATTGTAGCATACCAAGAGGGAATAGACGTCGTACCTATCTTAAATAATGACTCTATGTCACTACCTTCAGCCACAGATTCTTTCGGCTCCCCAAAGTCCACAAGACATTCCACAATACCCTGTAACCTTGGTGGCTTACTCCTGATTTCATAATCAAACTCCTGCAAAGTGATTAACCATTTCGTTAGACGATCAGGCGGCTGCAGCTTATTTATCAATAATCGAAGCCCCTTCGCCTTCGTATAAAGCACAACTTTCTCATAGAGGATATAGTGCTTGAATTTCTTGGTCCCAAAGACCATCGCAAGACACAACTTCTCCATGTAGGTATAATTGACCTCTGAAATGCCCAATTTTCGACTAGCAAAGGCTATCGGATGATACCACTTTTCCTCGCAAATTTGGGCTAAATAGCAGCTGATACTATGCATGGTGGCTGCTGAAAATATATAGAACACCTCACCTCTTTTAGGTGCCTTTAAAATGGGAGCTTTGACTAGCTCTTGCTTCACATCCTCGAAAGCTACCTTACAAGGGTCACCCCATACAAACAAACAGCTAAAGGACAATAGATTTGTAAGCGGCAACGTTCTTTCTGCCAAGGTGTTTATGAATCTACGGTAATAACCAACCGAAGACAGAAAGCTATGAACTTCTTTCGGAGTGCGTGGTGGACCCATGGCAACTATGACTTTGACCTTCTCGAGATCTGTCACAATTCCTACTGAACTGACCACATGGCCCAGCAAGAGCCCATAAGGTACACCAAAAACACACTTCCGTGGGTTTAGAGCGATGCAAAATTGCCTACACCGCTCAAAACATTTTTGCAAAATGATCAACTGCCTTTCTCTCACGGTGGTGGCCCCTAAGTCATCAATAAACACCTTCAACTCTTCAGGGGATATGTCACCGAATGTCTTATCTGCTGTTTGTTGCCACGAACTAGGCGCATTGCGTAAACCAAAGGCCATCACATGGTACGCAAAAGTACCAAAGACCGTAATAAAAGTTGTTTTCAACTTGTCCTCTTCTGCAATTGCCATCTGGTTATATCCTGCAAAGCAATCCATAAACGAATATATTTCCCTACCCGCTAATTGATCCAAGATCTGGTCAATAAACGGCAACGGGTAGTAATCCTTAACCATCTGCTTATTCAGCTCTCTAAAATCTACACATAATCGGATTTGATTATTTTTCTTCTTTCTAATCACAACTGGCGAACACCATTCCATGTGTTGCACAGGAAAAATCAAACCTGCTCTCCGAAGCTTCTGTAACTCTTCAAACAGCTCATCCCTCAGTTCGAAAGGCATACGCCTTACTTTTTGTCGTATAGGGCGGCTTCCTTCTTTTACAGGAATAGTATGAACAGCCAGGCTGGGAGGAATGCCTCTCAGCTCATCATAACTCCAGGTGAAAATATCACGGAACTCTTAGATCAAGGACACATAGTCCTCCCTTTCTGCTGAACTGAGCATGGAACCTAATTTAATTGGCCGCGAATCATTCGGCGTGCCAAGATCTAACTCAATTACATCCGCGTCTCTTATACGATCTTGGGCCTCTATCGGCTCGTTCAAAGTGATCTGATAGATGCCTTCTGTGGTGGATCCCTCTTTGGACTCATCACTCGATGATGTCTCACTGGCGGATAAATCCTCTAATGTCTCCAATTCTGTGGAAGATAGAGGAGCTCTCTCACTCTGTGGGGACTCAGGATAGGCATCAATCACCACGCGCTGAGCACCTCTGCCGAATATCAGCCGATTGGCGGGTTATCCACTTGGCAGTCCGCTTGCAAGATCCAAGGTCGTCCAAGTAATACTTGGTAACTTGGACGCCCTGCAAAACGAATCACCCTAAAGTCCAAAATACATTCTACATTTGCAACAGTGACATGGACCTTAGTAATGCAGTCTTTCGGCTGTCTCAAACTATACATTCTGAGAATTGTGGAGGTATCTTTTTGGATCGCAAGACCCAACCTTTCCATTAGTTCAGAGCTCATAATGTTAACAGATGATCCCCTGTCGACAATGGCATAATCTACTAGTATCCCATCGACATAGGCTGCAACCCTTGGGCAATGCTTTTCAGCATGCTCGAACCAGTCATCACCAGCTCGCGTAATACCCAAAGGTTCTACGATATACTCGGTATGCAGGATCTTTCTAAATTCCTTGCGTACTCCTGGGGAAAGCTTAATAAGCTGTAAAAGGTTCACATCTGGCTTGACTTCGCAAAGAGAGCTCGCCAAATCGAATTCATGATAGTTCGGTAGAGTTTTCTTTTCACGCCAAACCATCAGCTCTTTAGGTCGCTGAACCGGCTTTATTGCCTCTTTTTTAACTTTCACCTTCTTCCTCGGTGGTTCCTTATTCTTCTTAGCATCAACTTTACTCTCCACGGGCTTCAGAGGTCCCCCTTCCATGGCAGGATCTAGAACTTGCATTCCTTTGTCGCCCTGTTTAGGGTTTCCGTCGACAGGCTTATCCTTGTCGGCCTCTCTACCCTTTTGACCTCTTGTAAGGACAGCTCGCAGATTAGAGGTTTCAACGTCATTAACATGCACAGCCTCAATCAAACTAACCCCACTACCACTAGGCAACTCCTCCACTGTAGTCTTTGGTCGTTGGAGTATTTGTTTAGGTCCGTCTTCTCGCTGGGAATCATTTCCTTGCGCATGATGATTAACAGGCCCCGATTGCCGACTACCTCGCTGGAGGGAACTAATCTTACTCTAGCAAGTGGCTGCTAAATGGCCGGATTTCCCATAGATGTCACACTTGACATTTGGGCAGTTTCGTGGATAATGTTGCCCACCACACCATTTGCAGCTAAATCTCAAAGGTGTACCCTCATCTAGGTATCTACTTCCTATCAAATTTTGTTGTTTTTTAAGAAAGTTGACATCAATGGCTATTTGTTGATACTACTCCGTAATCATGTTGGTATAATGCTTCATCATGTCCTTAACCTCGCCAATAACATTGGAAATTCTCTACTCGTAGCCTTGATCATTACCCTGTCATTCCATCGGCCTAACAATTCGATTAAGCACTGGTTGTTGAACCACAGGCATGGTATTAGGATTAACTGCCTGGCCTCCACCATTTGAAGCCATTTGACTGCCTGTAGGCATCGACATGCTAGGGAGAGCTGGTAATAAAGGCACATTCTGCATCATGTTCCCTCTCCCATTAGGATTAGCCATCGCTATCCCTTGGCTACCATTGCCATTGGCCGTCGCCATATTATTTCCCAATGCTAGACCCATATTCGGATTGGCACGAGAGGCATAGGCTACTTGTAGCCGGGATTCCACTTCTTGTGCTCGTGTAATGGCAGTATCTATATCCCCCAAAGGGACACTACTCAACTGCAACTGGATATTGAAGTCCAAACCATGCATAAAATATCGCAATTGGGCAGCTGCGGGGATAGGAATAGAGGTGTCCAACTTACGGAAAACCTCTTTTAGTTTCTTTGCATAAGCACGAATATCCTCGTGTGGTTCTTGGCGGCTCACGTTAAGTACATGCAATCAATTTTGCCCACCCCTTTCAGGGGCAAACTCCCTTCGAAAAGCTCCATAAAATGAATCAATATTCAATATGGTTCCAGCTTCTAAACCATGATACCATATGGCAGCTCTTCCTTTGAGAGTCATGTTGAAGAACATCATTAAATGTCCTTCTTCTTGGATGCGACAATTAAACATCAACTTTTGAAACTCCCTGATGTGGAGTTCTGCATCTTCCTCAAAACCTAGAGCCGGTAAATCCGTCGTTCCTACAGGAATTGCAATGGGCTGTGCCATGATGGAAATTGGATTTGCACTAGAAATAGGGGACGGTGGGGTTACACCTCCTGCAATTGATGTAGACTGCCTTATGGAAGGAAGGGGAGCACTAGAGCTTCCACCTTCTCCTAACTTACTACTTGTGGCCCCAGGACCACTAGATCCACTCCCTTGTAAGGGTTTAGCACTGCTACGCTTAGAGGAATACCTCCTAAGAATTTCAGCACGTTGCCTAGCTCTTTCGTCTCTCTCTTGCTTTTGGATTTCGGATAGACGATGCTTATCGATGAATAACGGGTCAAACTCAGTATCCTTTGGCATAAACTGCTAACTGGTCCCTAGACAACCAAGATTCGAGGACCGCCACTTCTAAGCGGCTCCTGGTAGACGCACCACTGATGGGACCTGAAACGGGCCGGCACTGGCTCATGCACCAGTCGGACCTCTATCATGTGCTCAACAACCCCACGGCCTCGTGGCCAGGAGCGTGGATGACACATACATCATCTTCCTAAACATCTTGCGTTTGTATCACGTCTCCTAGTCCAACTCTAACCCAATTAACACTCCTCAGAGGGAGTCCCAGCACATTGCCAAATAGCACGAAGTACAAACATAGGAGGTCCTCCCACGGGCGGCTGACTGCCGCTACCTCACTGCGACTCTCCTACACCTTGGGGATTGGCCCCTCGATGCGTCACTAAACATATATAACACAATATCGCATATATTTCCACTCAAAGTACCAATTAATCGTATCCAGGAATGTACCATTTTCCTCACTTTCTTTCCCCTAGACCCAACATCTAGCCTACAGCTCGGACAACCTCACTCACTCAACGTTGGTCACGATCTAGAGAATACAGGTGCTATGCATCCAGGAGGTATTGTCTGATATCTTTTATCATTTTATGCTTCATGCAAATTGTGAATGTCCATGTGCTCAGACAATCAAGGAAATCAGCATTTGTGCACATGTGAAAAACATTTCTTTTAATGATTTTGACTATCGCTCGTATGTGACGTTGCATGAACCTAGCACCAAGAAACCCTCGTGCTTTTCATAATTTCATTCAGCATTTAAACACCTTTTATACGCTCTACCCCCTCACCCGTTTAGGTAGTGCATTATTGATCGGTTTAGGGTTCATTTTCATGTTTTTGTTGTATGAAAAGTAATAAAAACTCACTAAAAAAAAAGGTAGGGCTGAACTGAGGCTAAACCTCATACTTCAAACCCCCCATACATCCACAAACATGGATCTTATTTTTCCTTAATTTTCGGCACTCAAAATCTATTTTTCCCTTATTTTTCTCTATTTTCCCGATTTTTCTTGTATTTTTGCAATATTAAATAACTGAAAATTCAAAATGAGTTGTGGGCTGTGGCCCTTAGGTTCATTTGCAGCAAAAACACAAATTTAGTTGGTGTGTCTTATTATATTTTCCATTTATATACCAAAAACACCCAATTTTTCCATATTTCGTGTGTTTTACAGGTTTTACACTATTAATTTCATTCACAACACTTATGATTTTCTGATTTTCTGAGCATAAACTGATCAAACTCATAGCAAGCAACATTATAATGCATAATCATCCCATGGGAACAAATATTCATGAAGCAAATTGGATAAAACATCAATTTCCCTTGTAAAAATGAGATTACCGTTCCTTGCGGGTTGCGGGTTTTTATTTGCCATATCTCCGGACTGATTTCCAGCCACCATTAATGCTCATGACAGTCCACAATCAGCAATCTTCCTTCCTCTTGAACCACGGAGCAATCCGGTCTTCATTGGACAAACATTCGTTATCCATTCTTCTTCTTCTTCTTCACCACATGAATCTGCCTTTAGGGGAGAGAGAGGGAGGAGAGAGAAAGACTGAAATCAGAGATCTTCATAGAGACCACCATTGGAGGAGCGAAGGACGGCGAAATGATCGGCATCCGGCGGGGAATGAGGGCCAATGATCATTGGCATGGGTTGTTTGCAGGCAGCATGTTGCCCCTCCATCCATCAAGCGCAAAAATCGGCGCCTTCCTGCTCACGCTCTCCTCCTTCTTGATCACGTTTTTTTTTCATCTTTCTTGCTAAGTGGCATAAAATGTTGGGCTCCCAAGAGGCATCATGCATTTGACCACTCTAATGTCCACCTCTTCGCATCTTGACCGATTTCTTGGCTCCTTCCCTGTCCGAACTCCGAATTGAGCTCTGAAAAATCCTGGGCATCCAGCTTGGCATCCCACATTGGCCAGTAACTCTTGTCAATCTGCAGGACATACTGAAAAATTATGAAAAATCAACAAGTGTCGCTTAGGCTCCTTTAAAGCACTTTGGCGCTTAAAATCGTCCTAGATCGAGCTGCCGCCTTTGATGTTGAATATTTTTCCCTTGATATTCATAATTTTTAGCTATTTTTAAGCACTTCTCAGCACCAAAATTCCGCTCTCACAACCCCGAATCTTGTGGGGATTAAATGGGAGATCAAACGACCTCGGAATTGAGATTTGAGACTTGCATTGGATTCCTGACGTCATTTTGCATCTAGGAAAACTCCAGCTCGGCCATCTGCCACCGTTTGATTTTTCGTGAAAATTAGGATTAGTGCTTTAGGGACTTACCGCTTAAAATCGTACTAATTGCCACTGCTCCCTTCGATGAAGTCCATTTTTTTCCTAATATTCGTAATTTTTGGTTATTTTTAAGCACTTCTCGGCATCAAAAATCATTTGTCACACACTCATTTATTTCAACCAAGGGTGCTAAGAAGTTAAGAATAGATATAATAAATGCATCAAAACTGCTTGTGGAATTAGCAAATGGAAAGGAATTATTTTCTACACAGCAAATTGCCAAGGTAGAGTTTAACCTAGAAGAAAACCTTTCCAGTATGAGGTTCAAAGTAATAAACTTAGGAGCTTTTGAATGTTTACTAGGAATGGACTGGCTAATTCCCAATGATGCTCATACATTGTGGAAAAGGTCAAGTCATATTTCAGGATTTGAATGGTGAAATAGCAACTACACAAGGTGAAACAGGGAAACCTAAAGTTCAATTAGCAAAAGCTTCTCAAATTGTGAAAGGCCTGAAGAAAGGATTACATGTTTACTTGATTAAGATTAACAAGGTAAATCAAAATGGTCATGCAAGAGAAGAACTATTCTGGTTAAAAGAATATGCCGATGTATTTCCTGAAGAGCTAACTGAGTTACCTCTAGAAAGAGAAGTCGATCAGGAGATCAAACTTGTGCCAGGAGAGCCGCTGTTGCAGTGCGTAGGGTTGAAGGTCACCACAGGGGTTTGGCAAGAAAACTGGACAAGATAGATAGAGATGTGTCTTCAAGAGATAAGTAGATTACAGTGAATGTTTAAAGGTTCAAGAGGTACTTCACGGTTAATCACAGGGGTTTGAGGGAGAAGAATGTATGGGGGTTCAAGAGCTTAGACTCCGGACATGGTAGAGATAAGAGAAGGGTTGAAGGTTTCAAGCCAAGTCTTGAAGATGTTGATAGAGCTTCCAACTGCATGTTCTTAGCAAAGATCACAAGAGTATTATCTCATAAGTTCTAACTCAAATCAAGCTTGTTTTCTTGATTGTAAGAGCAATAGAAAAAAACAAGTACAATATGCTGTCATGTGTCATAAACAACTCTTCATCCCATCATTCATACATGATGCCATAGCATGAATCAACTTTGCATGATTACATTCAATGTAGACTGTTAGGGACAAAAGCTTATGAGTTAATTACAAGGCTTGTAGGGCAAAGAGACGTGCTTCAAGAGAGCTTCAAATCGATTTTTTGATAAGGATAAGTTACCACAACCAATAATTAAGAGAAAAAATTCCTGTTAATTCAACTCAAAGCATCTATGAATGATTTACAAACATTACCTTGCAATAGGGGCACATAATACTTGCATATTTGGACAAGATGTCTTCTGTAGAGTAAGAAATGAATTAAAAGAACAATACTGTAGCTAGTTCTTTGAATATGGATGAAGATATCAGTCCCAAATCAGGCCAAATATCTTTTAGAATTCACCTTTGATGATAGCATAAACTTTCCCTAACACGATGTTGGTGTGTTTGGTGTCGAGAGTCCACCACAGGGGTAAGAAACAACAGGGTGAAGGTAGATTCAGGGAGAGGAGTAGATGGAAGAGAAGGGGTTCGAAGAAATTGAAGATGTAGAAGAATACTCCAAAAAAGAATTAGAAAATGTAGAAGAATACCAAGAGAGATGAAGCTTGTCAGTTTATTTCAGCATTATGGGAAGATACAACTCTAATAGACAAAAATATGTATAAAATAATACCTTCCTCTATGCTGCTCAGATCGCCAATCTGATGCTTCCATTGGCTCCAAAAGGGGGACTAAAATACCAGCACACCTAGCCAGAATTCTGCTAGATCACTCCTTCTTCATTTCCCCCTTCGGAGTGCTGTTCACTGCTTGAAAACAGCGATCGCACGTCGCACGATTTTGTCAATCTCTCTTTTTACATAAAATCCTCTCAAATTGGCAAAAAGCTACATGCTTTCTTTTACATCTCATCCTAAGCTAGAAGTTATCTATAGTTTTATGGATTTTGATAAGAGATAATATCTAAAATATCAAAAATTGACTAAAATCTAATATTTTTGAACCATGGACACTAACACTAATGTCTAAAATGGCATTGGCTCTCTAAATCAATAAGAAAACCACACTCTAGAATTTTTTTTACACGGTGTGCACGTAGTGGCACGACATCCTCCCCCTCCCAACTTGCACATCCTCTAGCATTTGCCAAAGTCTTATGGATCTACAGTGTTAGAAGAAGTATCTTCTGCCATGTCAATGTCTTCACTTTTGCCTCTTCTTTCTCTATGTCTTCATGCTCTTGAATTACATCCAAGTCTTCTAACTCATATATTGAACTTTCTCTTTGTTTGAAGAGCTTGATTCTTTTTCCACCTATGGGTATCTTCATGCTTGTTCCATCCAATTCAGCCAATGAATATGTGGCATTGTCATGAATGACCTTTACCACATACGGGCCAAACCAATGCTTTACCATCTTCCTAGAAACACTGTATTGATTGTCTAGGCTACTGCCATGGATAAGCACCCAGTCATGTTCTTAAATTGCTCTTGGCCGAAGTCATGGCCGAAGTCAATGTCACTTATCAAATCTTCATTTGTTCTTTAGTCTTGCTATCTTTAGCTTCTCAATAGCTGCTTGAACATCTTTAGGGCTTCTTTTTAGCTGCAATATGCGCAAAGTCAGCAACTCTTCTCTACTGATGCCTTCCTCCCAAGGTAGAAGACTCCATGTGAGAATAGATTCTTCAATTGGCACAATTGGTTGTTGTCCATGCATAAGTTCAGCTGGCATATAGCCAGTCACTGTACTGCGAGTAGTCCGGTCAGCCCATAATGCAAAATGTAGCATTTTAGGCCATTCTTTGATCTTTCCTCTATAAGACTTCGCTAGAGCTTTGAGAATAGGCTGGTGCTCTCTCTCACTTTTCCCATTTCCTTTAGGGTTGTAGGCTGATGTTAAAGCCAACTTAATACCCAATTGAGCAAAGAAGTTACGTGCCTCATCTGTATCCAACTCTCCTTTATCTGTAGTTACTTTACCCACACAACCATATCTCCAAAACACTTCTTCAAGAAAAAAACGACAAACAGCTTGAGTGGTCTTGGTTGTTAAGGCTTTGCCTTCAACTTGATTGGTTCGATCCTCTCTTGCAAGCACTAAATATCGCATATTCCATATTCCTATAGGTATAGTTACAAGATCAATAACCCATCTATAATGTATAGACAAGGGATAAGTCGATTGTAACCCATCTTGATGCTTGACCATAGAATACATCTGACACACATAACATGTTTCAACAAAATGTGCTACGTCCTGATACATGTTTTGCCACCAATATTTTTCTTTGACTTTACTAAAGGTTCCCCATATGCCTCTATGGCTAGCCCACATGCTTTCATGAAATTCCTTCATTACCTGTTGTTGCAATCTTTTGTTACCTAAAACTCAGATAGGCGCTCATTTCTTCTGCTTTGCGTGCTTCCATAGATGCCCTTCTTTAAGAAAAAAGCCATAAGCTTTCCTCTTAATATGCTTGAATTCTTCATCAGTCCAAGACTCCTCCTTCATTGTGCTCAAATATTGGCCAATCTTCAACCAATCTTCTTCATAATCTTCTTCAAGGAAATGAACTACAACTTGAGCAATGCAATGAGCATGCTGGCTTCTAGTTGACCATCCTTCTTCCATAGATAAATCTTTGATCTTTGTTGCTGTATGCTGATTTATAGTAGTACCTTTTTCTGTTCTTACTATACTTAATGCTATCCATTAAAAAGATCAGCTTCACTTGCAAGATTTAGCTTTGGGTTTGCATATGCAACAACCGAAAAGGTACTTTCAGTAGCCATGGAATGAAATTCAACAAGTATAGATTCTTCAGCTTCATCTTCTTCCATAAGCTCTTCTTCATTGTCATATCTTGCACGTGATAGCATGTTAGTGGCTAGATCACCTTTCCTGAAATATGCTTTAATTCGAGGTTGAGAGATTTAATATATCCAATCCATCTTAGCATAGCAATGTCGGGTGTAGAGTAGTTGGCAATCATGCCCAAGAGTGGAAGACAATCAGTTTCTACCACTATGGAAGCACCTATAAAGTATTCACGATCACACTTTAATGCTGTTACAACTCCCCACAATTCCCTCTTTACTTGTGTATACCTTCTTTGACATTCATTGAGAACCTTTTCTCCAAAAAAAATTGCATACTTGTTACCTTCAAGGTCTTCTTGGCCAATAACCCATCCTATCCCAATGGGACTTGTATCCACAGTAAGGATGATGGGTTGATCATTTGAATAATCAACCCTTTTGAGAGTGGGGACCAAAATTAACAACTTCTTTAGTTTGCGTACAGTGAGAGTATGCTCTTCCCCCAAGATAATATTTGGCCTTTTCTTAATAATTGATAAAGATTTTCGGCAACATGAGCAAAATGTGGTATCCATATGAGATAGAATACACATGCGCTAATAGATCTTCTCACCTCTGAGATATTTGTGCATTTTTCTTGCATTCTGTTGATGGCATCTATCTTGATTGGTGAAAATGTACCTCTTCTAGCCTTGTCAAAATCCTGTGTCATAATCATGAATATGGTTAATCATAAATGTCATGTAGCCATCTTCGTCAAGCTCCTCATTCTTTTCATTGACTTCACAACCCTTGATAGGTACATCATCAAGAAATGGAAGAGTAAGTTATGGAATAAAGTCCCTCAAGACTTTGTGCATGGCATTCATCATATGGGCTACAGAGTTTGTTGCACCTTGTGGTAGAGTGCACATGCAAACCAATCCAAGAGGTGTCTTCATTGTGGTAATGTCTCGGCTTTCTAATGAAAGCTAAAATTGGTCATATCTTGAATATAGGTCGCCCATAGAATAAATTGCTCCACCTGCAAAAGTTTTAGCAAACTCGTCAACAATTGGACCCAAACCAACATTTCGGATTGTGACACGATTAACCGGCTCTATAGATCTTGAATGAATCATAAAGATCCATTTCTCTTGGGCATGGTAAACCATCGGTTTAAGTAAGGTACTGAAGAAGGTTCTAAAATCTTCATTATGATCTTCTCATTTAGAAGTTCCAATTATTTGGGCAAATGCACCCTTGGAATAGGAATAGGCTTGAGGTTCTAAGGCACATGTGGGACCGTAAAAATGACCATAGGAGCCACAATATTTGGATCCACACAGCCTATTTCACTTAGTTGAAATGTAAAAGCTTTTCCATGTTTCATTAGCATTTGCATAAAAGAGTGTTTTTCAATCGGAGAAATGAAAGAATTTTCACCTATTTTGAGCTCTTTTATACTTTCAGATGTGAACTTGTGACCAATGTTGGAAGGATCACAAAGACTTGGCTTGACTTTCTTATCCACCATCTTGTAGTTTGTCTCCATTTGCGCTTCAGGCTTATTGAGTAAACCAATGTCTTCTTGCTTTTTTGAATTGTTTGATAAAAATCCAATGTACATACTTCTATGGACTAATTTTTAGCCTGATTTTCTGTACGAGCAACTGCATATATTTCAGCCAATGTGTCAGTAGTAATCAATAAAAAAAAATGCCCAAAATATCTTCATTTTCAACCATCATGTCATAGTTTTGCAGCTCCGTTTTTACATGACATAAATATTTTCTTTTAGCTTTAGTCATCTTATAACAGCCCATACTATTGGCTATACATACAAATTTGCTAGAGACACAGTTTTTGTAGCATAAGGAGGTTCAATATTTTTACATGACACACTGCCATAGCCTCCTTTTATAGTATTGTAACCTGAAAACCCTTGAATTCTCGGGCATTAGGAGGCACATGATAATCACGTAGTCGATCTCTGTTTCGATGATGGTTAACACACACAGTAAGAAATTGGACAGCTCATTCATTATCTTTGCTTCGGATTCGAGCATAAGAAGAACCATCATCAAGAGCTTTTGTTTCCAAGCGAGCTTAAAAAATGTAAGGTTGCCCAAGAATGATAGGGTAAACTACAAGAGTCTTGAACAAAAAAGTGAAAATTGTCTTTATATCTCCAATAGTTACTTGCACATTAGGACATGCAACATATAACTCTCCAGAAGAGTTGTTTGCAGCTCTCATTTGCCAACCTAGATCAACATCTATGGGTGATCCGCCGCTTTCATAGAGACTCTTGCCATGACGTTTATCTCAGAACCATGGTCTAAGAGTGCAATACATGGTGTTTCTTTTTCTCCAATTTTGAGGAGTGTCTTTGTTGTTGCTCTTGCCCAATGTGTACAAGAGTAGTGACTGCTTGGAATGAATCGAGCCTCTTCCTCCTCATGCATATACTGTAGCAGGCCTTCTTTTTGAGAGGTGGACTGCCCAACTGGTTTGGACCAGACGAACATTACATTTTTAGCTTTCACTTCTTTAATTTTTGCATTCATGCTTTCTTTATCTTCAGCTTCAATTGCTATAATTACTTCTTTAACTGCTTCAAAATGAATTGCTTGTGAAGTCAGCTTCTCTTCATCCTACACAAAAACTCAAAGAACTTGCAAAAAATCATGCACTGTTTCTTCAGCTTCATCACCAACATATTGTCTTTTTCTTTTGATTACATTAATAATTACATCATGGAATTCATGTTTGGCAATTCCAAGAATTTTGCCTATGGTGAATTCAATTTTTCTTCCCAGAATACGTTCTTCTAGGACTCATTTGAGATCGGTTGCAGATTTTATGTCAGACTGCAATTTGTAGCATGGCTACTTGCCTTTCTTCTTTCCTACGGTCTTCTTTGTTTGTGGCGCAACTTCCATCTCTTGATCTGGGGTTATATTTTCAGCAAGCTTTGGTTGTTCAGTCATTCTTCTAGTTACCCGTTTCGGAGGGCCAAAAGAGGAAGCCCTTGGTTCATCTTCTCTTCTTCACTTTTCTTTAATCAAGACTTCTTTATGATTGACATTAGCTAAATGTGCAAAGGCAAAAAAAGAATCTACCGGTTCTTTCCAACCAGTTATTCCTCGAATGCATTGATTGGCATTAGTAAAATCATCTTTGGCTACTTTGCTGCGTTCCATTTGATCTAATGCCTGCATCCATACTTTAGATTGCACATTAGCTTTACATGCTTTCAAATTTGATTTAGTTGGCTCAATTTGTAGCCCATAGGTAGCTATACAATTGCTGCATAGGCATTCTTTACAGCTAAATCTTCTAATCTTTTCTTCATTCCACCATTGCCAAAATTTGGCTCCAGTGGAAGACCAATTTCAGCTACATGAAAATTTTTGTCTTCCCAAATGATGAGCTTTTGTGCTTCAGCCTCACGGAAGGAAGAACACTCCCTCTTGTCATGTTGTTGGTTGTCACACCAAATACAATGCCTCTTAAAGCCTTCTCTCATGGGTCTTTGAGTTGATGATCGTCTTCGTTCTTCAACTTTGACATCCAGCTCCACCTTGGAACTAATTTCTGTAAGATTCAAATGAAGGTCACGCATGATTTTAATGAGTTCATCCATGACATCATTTTTACAAGGAATAGAAGAAGAATGAGTTGGTTGATTAGTCAAAGGAATAGGGGATTTTGAAGGTGGAACAAGCTCCATCAATGGAGTTGTTGAAGTTGAAGTAGAGCCCAATCTTAGTCGCATTCGCTCTCTTTGAGTAATCATGTTAATTGCATCAGTAACATCTGTCCATGTAGTCTTGACTTCTGATTTGGAGGTAGCATCTTCTAGGCAATCAGCAAGCTTCTATTGTAGAATGGGATCTGCAGCCTTAAGGAATGATTCAATCTTTTGACCTTCCATACTTTGTGTTGAGATATCGAGCTCCACTCGTGATATGCCAGGGTGACCGTTGTGCATTTATGTCACCATCTTGTCAGTTGTAGATGCGGTTGGTACACCGCCCATGAATAATAGCTAGATGATAGCTATCCTTATCTACTCTAGTTTGTGGCTCAGTTAGTATGCCACCTTAGTTAGTTGAGTTTGGTTTGAGACCCATATATAGGGTTCTTCTATTTCTTTGTATGAGAGTTCTTTTGGCTTACACAACTAAGAAGAGGAAAACAGTTTTCAGCCTTCATCTCTGTGTGTATTCCCCCATTGTGCAAGCAAGAAAGCTACAAGTGAGACTCCTTCCTTCTCTCCCACAATCTTGACATGGTATCAGAGCCTTGTTCGTGGTAAGGAGCTCAAGAAAGCAAACCAAGTTCGTGGTGTTCTGGTAAGAGGAGTAGTGTTGCTTTCATTTTTTGTTTTGGGAGCAGATCTCTGCAGGTAGCACAGCCAGAAATTGCAAGAGTGCATTGTCTCAGGTTGAGACGCCCTTCGCGATGAAGCAAGAGGGCAGTATATGGTGCGGGTAAGGGCTTTAGCCCTTGGTGACCCTATTTTTTTTTATTTGAGGCCATTTTCGGGCTTGTTTTGGAGGCGGAAGTTTTCTGCATGCACTCAGGAAAAGGCCAGTTTTATGCTGTGCAAACACTGTTCTACAGGTCGGTGAAAAGTTACTGTAGAAATTGCATCGTATGCCTGTGCGCAGAGACATTGGGAGTTACAGAATCATCCTTGGTTCCTGTTTATGCAAAATCGTCACTAGGAAGTGACTGTGAGGTCAAATACCACTTTCGCCAGTTTTGCAGATTTTCCCTTGTGAGGGTGAAGCTGTGTTTTTTGCAGTGACAGAATTTTTTGCAGTGTTCTGTAATGGCGTCTGATTCTCTTTCACAGATTGTAACTGAAAAGCTTGACAAGAACAACTTCCAGGCATGGAAGTTTAGAATGACGAATTTCCTTATGGGAAAAGGATATTGGGAATTTGTTGTAGGAAATGAAGAAGAACCAGTTCTTCCTGATGTTCCCAATCAACAGCAAATGCAGGCATTTAAAGCATGGCATGAGAGAGCCAAGAAAGTTATGTACTCGCTGTCTATCAGCATTTCAGACTCTATGATTGTGCATATTCAGGATGCAAGTATGCCAAAGGAGGCACGGGATACTTTGTCAAAAATGTATAGCACAAATACGCAAGCCAGGAAAATGCAGCTCAAGCAAGAGTTGCATAATGTGCAAAGAGAAAATATGAGCATCAATGACTACCACATGAAGGTGAAGAAGATTGCAGATGCACTTGCTTCCATCGGGTCGCCAGTGGAAGATGATGATTTAGTTTATGTGGCCTTGAATGGTCTAGGAAAGGATTATGCACAGTTTCGGACATCCATTTCAGTTCGTGAAAGATTTCTTGATTTTGAGGAGCTGATTGCTCTTCTAATTTCTGAGGAGCAAAGAAATGGTGGTGCATCTTCTTCAGGAGGAACTTCAAAAGAAGCTGTCTTCTACTCAAATGCTGGAAGAGGTAGAGGCAGAGGTAGAGGAGGCCGATTTGGAGGCCGTGGTAGAAATCAGAATATGCAGCAAACTCAAGAAAACCAGTCCTATGGAGGAGGATGTGGTAACTCTAGAGGCAGGGGGAGCCAAAGAGGTCGTGGTGGATGGCAAAGATGCCAAAATGCAAACAGTAATGTTGAATGCTACTACTGTGGTAAAATGGGTCATATGGCTAAAGACTGCTATAAAAAGCAGAATGACATCATGAATGAAAAACTGCAACAAGGGAATTATGCATCTTCTAGTAGACAAGGTGATGACAGAAATGAGCATTTGTTTATGGTGCAGCACATGAACAATTCTGTGACAAGTGCAGAAGAAAGTAACGATGTATGGTATGTTGACTCAGGTGCATCAAACCACATGACAGGTCATGCAGAATGGATGGAGGATGCAAGGAAAATGGAAAAACTAGGATTTGTGGAGATTGGTGATGATACTGCACATCCTATTGTGCAGATTGGAAAAATTCCTTTGTCTATGTAGGATGGGAAAAGAAATACCTTTCCGATGTATTTCATGTCCCGAATATCACCAAGAATTTGGTTTTTGTTGGTCAAATGGTTGAGCAGGGCTTGCAGGTCAGATTTAATCCTCATGGATGCTTTGTTGAGGATATGAAAAATAAAGGTCGCTTGATAGCAAAAGGAAAGAAGAAGGGCAGAATGTTTACGTTGGATGCAGACATGTCTGAATTGAGTGCAACAATGTTTGCACATGGGACCGGTGTAGTTGCAGATATTGATATCTGGCATAAACGCATTGGTCATGTTAATGTACAGCGACTTAAATCAATGCAGGCCCAAAATATTGTTGCAGGATTGCCTAAATTCAAGGTTGCAAAAATGCATAAGGTATGTGAAGCTTGTCAATTTGGAAAACAGGCAAGCACAACCTCAATGTGTTAGTAAACTATACATCCAATAAACATAGATGCCATGCATGTAGTAGATCTTAGAGGTAACAAAAGAGAGCTACGAAATGTACAATGGATTGAGTAGAGAGTAATGAAGCTCAATACATAACTAGGATGCATGTATGCATCACTAACATCATGTTGATAGAATCAAGTGTTGGTTCCAAAGCATGTGATCAAATCAGTCCACTGATAGGGTAATTGCATCCAATGAGCATCAAGAGAGCATGTACATAAGTCAAGAGTCCCACTATCTCAAGATATCAACCTTAATTGCATAAACAATCCAAAGCTCTAATGCCAATAGCAAGTAGCTCCCATTGAAACAAATCCAAATGCCAAATGAGCAATGCAATGCCATCCGAAATATAGAATACATCAAGTGTATAGCCGAGAGCATAAAACCTCAATAAATCCTCAAGATCATATGTAAGTGATCCGCTATAGCAAATGAAGCATAAAGCCAAAGCTCCAAGACATCAAATATAGCTCAAAGCAAAGCCTGAAGTGTCACCATAGACATGTCCAAGCCCATACATGAATGCCAATCATTCACATAAGCATATGTTATACATGGGAAGCATGTAAGCCTTCAATATATAAGTCTTTCCTAGTTAAATTATTGCTACCCAAATAGTGTACAACAATAAAAACTTGCATCAACTTAGCTACTTGAGCTCAAATGAGACCAATAGACACTCAGTACACCCTCATGACATCCACCAATGATTTGGGTGCCAAATAGGCATCAGTAGGAGCATATATGGGCTTCAAACTTTGAAGCAAAACCATATGTAGTAGGTCTACTATTCATAATAGTAATAATAGAGGTTGTACCAATACAAATGACTAATAGGTAGAAGCCAATGAGGAGGACAAAGTGCTACGTTGTTTGCCCAAGTGCTTGGTGCAATAGGAGATGATCTGGGAGTAAGTTGAGGTGTGAAGGACAGGGGGTTGAAAGTCCACACTGAATTTGCACATGTTTTTGATCTATTTGTTGATTAATGAGCTCAAGCTATTGAGGCTCAAATGATAGTTACTTGAAGTATCCCTCGGAACATCCTTGAAAACTATAGAGAAGCTTGAAGAGAGGTGAGAATCAATGGTTACCTTGATGGGCTAAATCAATGGCTACCATGAACTTGAACTATAGGTATTTGAATCCTAGCTTAAGTGAATGATGAAGAAGCTACTCAAATGGTTGGCTCTAATATTGGTTGAAGGGAGAAGCCCAAGTGGAAACATAAGCAAATAGAAGAAAGATAGATACAAGCTATGGAGGATGGAGCAAGAGAGTAAGAGAGAGAGATACAAGATGTGGGAACTCCAATAGTCACAATGTGTGACCAACCTTCCCTTATTCAATAGTCATTGAAAGAATAAATGATAAAGCGACAATGATGGGGGCCCTCCACCTGTAGTGTATAGGTGTGTGGTCAATGTGTGTGAAGTAAATATATATTGGGCAACATAGGCACATGCACCTTCACCCCAAAACTGCATTACAAGGAATTATTTAATTGTTTGTATATTCTAAGTTATGTTATGCCAAACACAAGTTAATTTTTTATGAGCATGCTTGACCTCCCACAAAGTCGACTGTTAAGCTCTTTCACCAAGGAGCTGATTGTTTGCTTTAAATGCTAAAATTAGTTATAGACATAAGAGGTCTCTCCATAAGGACTTGTAGTTAGCTAAGAGATAGCAAGGAGCCAGGGGTGCTCTAGCTATAATTCCTTGGGCATACTAGGACTAGTCTAATCCCCTACAAGCCCGGATAGATCTCCTAAAAGGCCCCAATGCTAGCTAAGGTGGATTGACTGTTTGCCCACAATCATAGTTTGATTAGGACTATAAAGTGATGGAATAAAATAGTGATTGTATAAAATTTTGGAATTAAAAAATGATTTCTTAAGGACCATTTTTAATTGTATTCATGTTGGTGCTACTTATAGGCTTGGAGAAATTGTTCGCAAAACTTATAAAGGGTTATAATTAAGTTGATAACTCTCTCCATAGCCATCCATTAAGTTCCTTTAGCTAGCCAAATACTCTTCTTTGCCTTGTGAATTTCACTTTTAAGATAGTACAAAAGGTGTGATATAAGGATAAAGTAAGGCATTAAGCAGAGGGAACATGTTGAAGAGCTCCCAAGAGAAGAAGCACAAGAACTGGCCGAGAGATCACACAAGCATATAAGGTTCCACCCTCATTGACTCAAGCCTAGGTGCCCCTTAGCATCTAAGATATATGTAATTCATTATAATACAAGTTAAAGTAATGAATAATTGATAAAAGGATCAAGTTAGAGATTAGCTACTTGATATAATCTACTCTATGAACTAGAAAAGACGTCTTCCAAGCTTCCATCACAAGGGAAAGCTCCTAGACCCTAGGGTAAACTTTGAGATGAACCCTAGCCAATTTAGGCTTGAAAAGGAAAAAAGCTTTAAAATACATAATCTTCAAGAAGAGAGATAGACTAATTAAGGTAACCATGGAGATTTCAAGGATTAATTTCCTTCCAATGGAGATACCAACTCAAGTTTATGATAACTTGGATAGTTGAATGGAACTCATGCTAGAGGAGCACTTAGATACATTCTATGCACAAATTTGTATTGCAAAGGAATGCTTGATGCATAGCAAGAAATTATTTGATTATTTGTGTATTCTAAATCATGTTATGCCAACATAGGTTGATCTTTGAGTGTGCTTGACCTCCTCGAAGGTTGTTCATTGGGCTCTTTCAACATGGAGCTAATTATCCACTCAAGATGCTAGGACTCCCAACTTTGAAAATAAGAGGTTTCTTCATAAACTTGTAGTAACTAGAAGATAATAAGGAGCTAGGGGGGCTTTGTACATAATTAATCATTGGGCATACTATGACTCACTTAACCCCCTACAAGCTCATAATAGGTCTCCTACAAGACCCGAATGCTAGCCGAATGTGAATTGGTGGTTTGTTTATAGGTCGAGTTTGATTTATGTGTTGGGAGCAAAGGCACCTATGCCTATGCTAACCTATATTAGTAATTCACACAATGTGACCACACACATGTACACTATAGGTGGCAAGCACCCATCATTATCACTTAAATATTTATTCTTTTAGTGACTATTGAATAAGGGAAGGCTGGTCACATATTGTGACTGTTGGAGTTCTCGCTTATGGTGTTTCTTTATCTCTTACTCTCTTGCTCTATCCTCCATATCTCTTACTTTGCTCTTGCTTCTGCTTGTGTGCTTCCAATTGGGCTCTACCTTTCAACTCATATCAAAGCTTGGACTCAAAGGATATTTTTTATCCTTTGCTTCAACCATGATTCAAAGCTTTAGCTCAAGGTTTCATGGTAGCCATTGTTTCTTCCTCTCAAAGTATACATTAAGTCTTTGCTTCTCCCAACTTGTTTTAGCTTACTTTTGGCTTGTTGAAGAACTTCCTAAGGCTAAGTCGAGCCTTGTTGAGCGCTTATTGAGCTGAAAAGTAGCCATTCTATTCATTTTGAGTGGATACAAAGCAGGCTACAGAAGTCATGGTGGATAGTTATGGCAATTTGATAGCATTTTCATATTTTGGTTATAACTTTTGCATGCGATATTAGATTCAAGTATTCTATAGCTAGAAACAAAGAGTGTGACAAGAGATAAATATTTAAGTATTGATTTGAATCTAGACAATTTCTAGCTCTTTGTTTTACATAGAATAGAATAGTTCTAGTTTGGATAGCAAACAATAAATTCCATAATGCATGTTTGATCCTTCAAGCATGCTATTTTGGTGATGGACGTTTGATGCTTCGGGGATGGTATTTTGGTTATGGATGGACAGCAAATAGTAAATTTCATAATGCATGTTTGATGCTTTGGGGATGCTATTTTAGTGATGGATGGTATGGATATGTTTTGGGATGCTACTTGGATTTCTTAGAACTTGACTAGCTCAATTTTACAAAGGTTTTTTGTTTTCTGATAGTTTGTACAATAAGCATACAATAGTGAGCTTCATGCTTTGAATGCATGTTGTATCTATATGGTATTTTGAGTATGGTACATGTCTACGGTGATGTCTAGCATTGATGTATGAGCTCGGATATGCTTATGGCATGCTTTGCACTTGGATTTGAGCTACATTTTATGTACTTGGGCTTTGGTCAGTTGCTTTGAGCTTCCATGCTTACTCACTTACGCGTATTGAAGCTTCATTGGATATTATGCCCTTGGATGTATTTGTGATTTTCTTGGGCTTCTTGGATACTTTGATGTATATGACTTGATCTTTTCTTGCTCACTTTGCATTTTGGATTTTCTTCTAGTGGGAGATGCTTGTACTTGGCAAATCATGGTTCTTTAAGACAATGGGACTCTTGGTTCATGTATATGATCTCTTGTATGCTATTGGATGCAATTACCTCCACTTGTGGACTGATTTGATTCCATATGCTTTGGACATCATCATCACTTACCTCTATCAGTATTTTGTTAGTGATGTATATGCTTATGGGATATATAGTTTAGTGACACTTTAAGTTTGGCTAATCTTTGGTACTAGTGATCTATGCTTGGTCATTTACGAGTTGCATTCTGTGTATCTTGGCTACTACTCAAATATCACTTCGTAGTTATTTGTCCATAGTTGGATTGACATATACTATTGTTTATATTTTAGCATTGTTGTAATTATCGCTTTCCGAATTCTTTATGAGAGAAAATACTTGGATTTGAGGGTCTCTTACTTGCAATTCGTGGACAATGCTCTACTTTGGTATTACCCTTATTTTGACATTGGTTTGGTTGAAATTTGGGGCTAATTTTCAATCATTTACAACAACTCATTTTCCTAGATTTTGCATTGGTACACTATCATTATGGTTGGTTCTTCGAATGATATTGCTATTTTCAATATTGAAAAGCTTAATGACACAATTTTCACCTATTGGAAGATGCAAATATGGTAGGCCCTAGTTCAAAAAAAGGAGGTTAGACCATTGAAAGCCAAGAGTGTAAAGCCTGAAGGCATGGATCAAGATGCTTGGGATGAGTTGGATGAGATATGTAAATCCATACTTATACAGTCATTGTCTAAATAGGTTTATTTCAATGTTGTGGAACCTAAGAATAATGCTTGACAATTATATGAAAAGATATGCAATCTTTATGACAATCAAAATTTTACTTTAAAAATGTATTGGTTGAAACAACACATGGACCTTCACATGAAGGAAAGAGCTAGTGTGTTCGTGCATTTGAATGAATTTCATTCTATTTTCAATCGATAAACTTTGCATGGCATTGAGTTCAATAATAATCTCCTTGCGTTGTTCTTGCTTATGACACTTCCTAGGCCATGGGTCACTTTTCATATTGCCATGTGTGCTAATATGTCTAAGGATGGTTTGAAACTCCAAGATGTTGAGGGTGCCTTACTCACATAGGAGATAAACAAAAAAGATATTCCATAAAGTAGAAATCAAATGTATTGGCTACCTTTTAGCATTGGCTTGCTCTTGTTGACAACCAATTTAGGAATATGCTAAAAGGCCTAAGGCTAGATAATGGGAGTGAATATGTCTCTAAAGCATTTGAGCAGTTTTAAATGAGTGGGATATGAAGTGTTAGTTGAGCACCCCTTACACTCTACCCTAGAATGGTGTTGCAGAGATAGTTACTATTGACATAGAATTGAAATAGATCCCCATATGCTACTATTGGTTGTCAGGTTATGGAGGAGGTATAGTTTGGAAAATCTCCATTATATGCCCATTTTCATGGCTTTGGATATTAGGCTTTTTGCTATATTTCCAAACACAAATGCAATAAGCTAGATCCTAAATCAATGAAATGCATCTTTGTTAGTCATGGGGATGCAAGTAACATGGGCTATCTCATGTGGGATCCACAAGCTAGAAAGGTTATCCATAGCTATGATATCATTTTCTGTAATGAGAAGATGCATAAGCAACTTGAGCAAGTCGTTAAGGTACACAATGTGATATTCCAAGAGGATCCTCCTATTACCATTCAACCAACTAGAAATCTTGTAAATGATATTCTAATGGGCCATAACCATGATGCTAAGATAGGATGTACAAGCCCCATAATCTGTTTTGAGATGGTCTAATAGAGATAGATGTAACATGCCCGTTCATCCGCTTGTGGGACACATCTTAGCAGCCCATCGGGAGGAGGATCTAGAAGGCTCCGCTTGGCACTCGCAAGGAATGACATAGGGTTTGCGATCTAGGTCTTCTTGAGTCTGCCCCGAGCGGAAGTGTCCGGCCGTTCCCACTTGGGATCGACGTGAGGTCAGGTTTCCTTTCCTATCAGCAAAGACTCTAGGAAGAAGCTAGTGTCGAGCTCCAGATGAACCACTTTGCGTAGAAACAACAGAGTCAAAGCGGATTCATGCTGCACTTGGTTCATGGAGAATGGGAAACGAGAGGGATGCGAAGCTCAATCTCTCTGCCATATGGCATAGTCTCATTCCTTTCCCCTAAAACAGAATAAATCGGGATTCTACATCTACTGACACTAGGTCTTCATAGTCTTGTTATCTCATCATTTGAGAAAAGTTCCCAGCTAACCAGGACCACCCTTCCGTAGGACAGACCTAAGTCACGTCCACTGCACTTTCCTCAGTTTGCTTTAGTTATCTAATTACCTACCACATTACGTTTGACATGCAAAATCAGCTTCCTTAATTAATCAAATTAATCATGGGTCCTTCACGTAACTTGGGCACTGACACAAAAACAATGTCAAGCAAGTTCCTTTTTCTCAAATATCTATTCTTTATTTATCATAATCCTGGAGTACATCCAATATCATGCCCGAAGGCTATCCCAGTAATGTACAGGATTGCTGCTCCAAGTTCTACCCCGTAGACTAGTACACGGGCCTCGAGATCCCATCTCAAGTCACATCGGCCTCTTGTGTGGGATCCGGAGGCAAGGGATTTACAGCAAGAGCCTCCCCTGGCACCTAAACGTCCTCCTGCTCCAAGCAGCACCCATGGAGAGACCTCTCGCAGCGGGTTAGGTCCATATACTTGGCGCGGCTAATAACCCCTTGGATAGGGCCAGGCAGACAATCGGAGGTAACTGTTCCTGCCTCTCCCTCCAGGCTTTCAACCTGAAGCATTAAGTGTTTTTCTTTCCTTGAATTAGTTCCTTGAGCAAAGAGATCAAATAATGTACCTAAGTACAAGCACGAACATTTCGGAGGTTGTTCTGCTAAGGTGTGACTCTTTTTTCTCGGATGCTCCCAGCATCCGATCCTTGGTCTTCTTCCTAGATGCTCCCAGCATCCGATCCTGGATCGTTCGTGACTTGGCAAGATCCCAGTAGTCTCAAACAAGATCATGCAAGAAAATGTTCTTGGTAAACTAACTTAGTTTGACTTGCTTTTTCCCTTGGGAATTACCTTATGGTATCTTAACCCTAACTCAGGCATTAGCTGGTCAATCAAGGCAACGGACATGCCTTATTTGCAACCCAACCAAAGTTCTTTCATTCTTCTAGTTCTAACCAAGTTCAGTTAATACCCTTGGCAATGCAAGTTTCCTCATCTAGGCCTTTAGGATACAGTCTAGATGCATGCGTCCCTTCCATCTCACTTAGGGTGATAACTATGCAGAGTTTTCTAAACGTCCTTACCCATCATGCACTTGGTGCATTTAGCATATTTGTACATCCTAAACGACCTTTAACTCTAGCAACGAATACTTATTCTTAATGCACCAGATCACATGTGACTTGCATATATGAAAGTCTAGGTTTCTTTTCAACGGTGCAAATGCATTCTACGAACGGAAACTAACATTTCATGTGTTTCTTTTAATCATGATTGGGAGGCATGAATTCTAAATGACTAATCATGCATTGAATTGGTTTAAAAGCTATTATTTTATGTGAAATAATGAGAAAATCTTATCATTCTATGTGTGTAAAAGCTATCATTTCATGCATATAAACTGATGCGAACTCCATACTCTACCATTTCACGCATGCAACCTAGCGCTTAGAGTAAACAAAAATCCTAAGACTCATTCTTGTTCCAAGCATGTAGCTAACCCCTTCATTTCTTCCATGAGAAATAATACAGCATTAATTATAAGGCTTAGGATATCTAAAGAACCTTGGTTTGATTCGTGATCGTAGGGGCATTTGTGGCGTTGGTTGCTCCGCTCGCCTCTCCCGCATTACCGGTACCAATGGTAGCTTTGGCACCTATGCTTCCCACGACTTTCTTCCTGGGAGCCATTTGCCACGCGGAGATTGGACAGTCTAGACCTTAATGGCTTTTAGGATGATAGGTTCGGGTAGGAAAGATCGTTAGATGGGGGTCCTTTGCCAAGGGGTAGTTTGAGTGTGGCTCCTCGAAGTTACTCACCAACTCTCACTCCCTCTCTTTCTTTCTCTCTCTCTCTCTTCTTCTTCTTTTTCTCTTCTTCTCTCTCTCTCTCTCTCTCCTCTTCCTCTTCTACTTCTTTCTCTCTTCTTCTCCTTCTTCTCTTCTTATTCTCCTTCTCTCTCACTTCTTCCCTTCTTCTTCTTTTCTCTTCTTCTCCTCCTTCTTCTGCCTCATCTACTTCTTCTTCACTCCCCCTTCTCCTTCTTCTCTTCTTATTCTCCTTCTTCTTCTTTTCTCTTCTTCTCCTCCTTCTCTTTCTCTCTCTCCTTCTTCTGCCTCATCTACTTCTTCTTCACTCCCCCTTTTCCTTCTCTCTCTCTCTCCCTCTTTCTCTCCTTCTCTTCTTCCCTCTCTCTCTCTCTCCTTCCCCTTCTCTCCTTCTCCTTCTCTCCCTCTTCTTCTCTTCTTCTCTTCTCTCTCCCTCTCCTTCTTCTTCTCTCTCTCGTCTTGGTCTTCACTGCCCGATGCAAGCACGCACAAGGCAAACCGGAGTCATGACTTGGTGTGCTTGATAGAGGATCTCGATTTGCTCTCTCTCTACTCATAGGGGTCCGCAGAGAGTGGCGATCAAGGGGGGGGGTGTCTTTAGTCAGAAGCCATGATCAAGGGGGGGTGGCTTTAGTCTCTCTCTACTCATGGGGGCCTGCAGCGACTGGCAATCAAGGAGGGGGGAGTGCAACTATTGCACAAGCGAGGAGGGGGGAGAGTCACTGACGGGAGCCCCAGGGCCACGCAACTACCGACGGAGGGGGAGGGTGAAGCAGAAGGGAGGGGGGGCGCTCTCTCTGTCAAGGGGGAGAGTGCTCCTTTTATAGGAGGGGGAGGAGGTGGGTGGCATGGCCACCCCTCCCACCTGGGGGGGCTGCATGCCTCCCATTACACCACATCACTCCCTCTCTCTCTCTCCCCGACATGCTATCGGCGGGGAGAGAGAGGGGGAGTTAGAAAAAATTGGACTTAAAAATGATATATATATATATATATATATATATATATATATATAGTGAAATTAAGGGGGGGGAGTTCCTATGGGGGGGAGCACGTGCATATTACAATAGACATCAATTTGATCGGTTTGAGCCCTCCATGGACTATACTATGGTGACAGATTCTAGTGAGCTCCTTACTTATGGGGAGGTCATGTACATAAGAGGGCCATGTAGTCAGAGTATGACTCATTACAAAAAAAACCATATATGGGATTTGGTTCCTTTTTTGAATGGAAAACATGCATTGCCATGCAAGTGTGTATACAAGTTGATGAGTACCCCTAGATGTCCCAGGCTAGTATATAATTCTAGATTGGTTGCTATGGGTTTTAAATAGGAGCATGGCATTGACTTGGATGAGGTCTTTTCTCTTGTAGTCAAGATGACTACCGTATGATTGGTATTGGCCTTGGTTGCTAAGTTAGATTTGGATCTCTATCAAATACATGTTAAGATGGCTTTCTTACATGTGGAATTACATGATGAGATCCATATGTAGCAGTCTAAGAGCTTTTAGGAAAAGAGTAGGGAATAGTGTATAAGTTGAGAAAGAGCCTTTATAGTCTTAAGTAGGCACCTAAAGAATGGTATCATAAGATTAATGCATTTATACAGTCATAGTCTTACTCCCATAGTGATATGGATCTATGCCTCTACACGAAAATGAATCCTAATGGTAGCCTTTTTATCTTGGTACTTTATGTGTCATGATGAGTTGGGTGCTTTGAAAACTTAACCCAAGAAGAGCTTTGAGATGAGGAACATGGTGAAGACTCACATATTATTAGGATGCACATCACATGCAATTGCTCTTAGGGACTTCCTTACTTATCATAGAAGGAGTACATACAAAAGGTCCTTGAGCACTTAAATATGAAAGATATTAAGCTTATTAGTTGTCCTTTACCTTTCCATGTGAAGGTCAATTTGGCATATTGTCCCTAGTTAGATGAGCAGAAGGCTAAGATAGCCAAGATCTCTTATGCATTTGTAATGGGTAGTTTTATGTATGCTATGATAGCCACTCACCCTAGCATAGCATTTACAGTGGGAGTTGTGGCATGCTATATGGCTACATCCGACCAGCAACGTTGGGACATCGTGAAGGGTATCATGAGATATGTGAAAGGCATTATAGATAAGAGCATTTGCTATGATGGTCAAGATACTACAATCTTGGGTCACACTAACTTCGACTATCTAGGATACAGATAGTAGAAAGTCCACCTGTGGGTATATCTTCACTTTTAGTGGAGGTGCTATTTCTTGCATGTCTAGGGTGAAAAAATGCATGGCCTTATCTACTCTACTAAGGTAGAGTTTGTTGTAGCCACTAAGGCTTGCAAGGAGGCCCTATGTTAGGCCCTCTGGTGGTAGACATTGATATTATTATTACTCCTATATTGCATTTAAATTCTATGAGTGATGTTCAATTGGAAAGAATATGATCTTTCACATTAAGATAATGTGCATTGAGGTGTGCTATCACTTCATTAGGGAGGTAGTAGAGGACAAGTCTGTTGAGCTTTTCAAGATCTTGATTGATGATAATCTTTCAGATCTCAATGAAAGTCTCTTAGTGGAATGTATTGTATTTCTTAGAAAGATGATGGGCATAGGATGACACGATGTCTATTCCTCATTCTATTGTATTTTATGTATATTTGTACTTTGCCACTTTTTTTCTTGTTTTGTCTTTCTTAGAAAGATGATGGGCATAGGATGAGATGATGTCTATTCCTCATTCCATTGTATTTAATGTGAATTTGTACTTTGTCACTTTTTTTCTTGTTCCCTTCTCACTAGAGGCATATATGCCTTTAAGTGGAAGCTTGTTGGGGATAAAGGTACATGTGCCTACACCTCCTTGTATCTACTTTACACAACATAATCGCACACTTATACACTGTAGGTGGCAAGCACCCATCACTGTCACTTTATTCTTTATTCTTTCAATGACTATTGAAATAGGGAAGGTTGGTCACACATTGTGATTGTTAGACTTCACACACACACACACACACACACACACACACACACACATCTCTCTCTCTCTCTCTCTCTCTCTCTCTCTCTCTCTCTCTCTCTCTCTCTCTCTCTCTCTCTCTCTCTCTCTACCATAGCTCTTGCTTTCGCTTGTGTGCTTTCAATTAAGCTCTATCTTTCATTACAAACTAGGAATTGATGAATAAACTAGTGATTGCACAAATTTTTGGAATAAAAATCATGATTTCTTAAGGACCATTTTTACTTGTATTTGTGCCTATGCTAATATTATATGAAGGAAGTTGTTCTAATGAGTTAGTTAAGGAAGCTATTTTTATATATCAAACATAATTATGGTAGGATTAATTAGCAAACTAAAACTATGCCTTCAAGGGAGGAGTGTGGTTGGTGAATTCCTAATGGATTATCCTACAATAAGGTGGCCTCAGTTAGCCACCAAGAGGTTTCCCATGAAATGTTAAGATTAGGAAGAGCCACCCTAGACCATTGTCTTAGACATTGAATTAGTGTTGTTTTAGGGGATCAGAGTGAGACTTTACCCTATAAGTAGAGGGCTTGACATGCCTAGCTTCACCTCATTTCTCACTCTCTTGAATCAAATGAGGTACCATTCTACTTTAGTTAGGATGTCTTACATAAGCAACTATCCAAAAACAACCCAATAACTTTTGCTAAGAGACCTTAAATGTCACTTTATGACCTCTTTTTCAAGTTGATCCTTGTGGGGATGGGGTGAAGCTTCCCATAGAAGAGTAGGCTCAAGTGAGCCTAGGTCACAAAGTCTAGATAGTCCTTGGGAGTTCTGAATGGAGTCATCAAGATACATCCCTTGATGGACTACCAAAACCATGATGTCAAGGATTTGCTAGATAGGCATGTCACAAATTTTTTCTATGGAGTAACAACCTCATGATATACCAAAAATCTTGGTAGACAGATAGAAGCAAAAAGAAGAAATCACTCACATCCAAAAATGGTTCTAAATGATTAGATATGTAATGCTTCCATCTGCTCTCACTTTAGCTAGAGTGTCTCCTTTATATGAGGTAGTGATCGACATGAAGTGGTCATCGATCTAAGTTAACTTCAAATTTTAGAAATCTATGTCCCTGCATGCTAATTCGTAAGAGTCTATCCTTTTCAATTTAGAGGCCAATGTGCACCTACGTTCCACAACAACTTGAATCAACACATTTGTAGTAGAATATCAATAAACAACAAAGTGTTTAGATGATAAAATTCCTCATTCTAGACACTCTATTCACAAATAACATTTGCTGAACATAATAGAATACGATAAATCAAGTGATTAAATATTTGATTGATGTGAAAGATGATATGAGCCATGAATGCGTGCATGAGAGAGAGAGAGAGAGAGAGAGAGAGAGAGAGAGAGAGAGAGAGAGAGAGAGAGAGAGAGAGAGAGAGAGAGAGAGAGAGAGAGAGAGAGAGAGAGAGAGAGAGAGAGAGAGAGAGAGAGAGAGAGAGAGAGAGAGAGAGAGAGAGAGAGAGAGAGAGAGAGGACCCTCATAGCCACTCTTGGGCTCTTAAGCCCATTGGACTCTTAAGCGGATCGAGTAGTTATAGTAGGTTGCCACCATTGCTTGAGCGAAAATAGAGATTTGAAGGAAGAGTAAACAATATAATGTAATACTAGGCACTCCGCACCTAGGTTCTCTTAGTGCTTCATGCCAATATTCTAATGGCACTTCTCACTAAAGTTCAAAGTATTGATATTGTAATATTGAAGGCACTTTATATCCAAATGCATGTCTCATTTGGCTTTACATATGTATAAACATGCTCTATAAACAATATGAAGAGATAAATGAAAAAAAATGTTTTAAAAATATGTTTGTACTATCCCAACCATAGGACACAATTAGAAGAACTTAGGATTAAAGTTTTTTTGCTCATCATTTGGGAGAGAAGCATTAGGGATTTTGGGGCAAAATGCTACATGTATGAACATATTGATGAACACACCCCCTTTGCCTTAATCATTTATTTGTGGAAAAATATTGTTGGCCTAGTGAGAAGGGGGTTATTAGCTCTCTCTCTCTCTCTCTCTCTCATATTGATTGTTTGGAAGGGCATGCATTGGGAGTCAAGGTATCAATATTGAGTGAAGAGAGTGAGCCCTAAAAAAATGGAAGCACAAAGTGGAAGCAAGAGCTATGCTGGTGGAGAGAGAGAGAGAGAGAGAGAGAGAGAGAGAGAGAGAGAGAGAGAGAGAGAGAGAGAGAGAGAGAGAGAGAGAGAGAGAGAGAGAGAGTGTGTGTGTGTGTGTGGAAGGACCTGCATTGGGAGTCAAGGTGTCAATATGGAGTGAAGAGAGCGAGCCCTAAAAAAGTGGAAGCACAAAGTGGAAGCAAGAGCTATGGTGGTGGAAGGAGGGAGAGAGAGAGAGAGAGAGAGAGAGAGAGAGAGAGAGAGAGAGAGAGAGAGAGAGAGAGAGAGAGAGAGAGAGAGAGAGAGAGAGAGAGAGAGAGAGAGAGAGAGAGAGAGAGAGAGAGAGAGAGAGAGAGAGAGAGAGAGAGAGAGAGAGAGAGAGAGAGAGAGAGAGAGAGAGAGAGAGAGAGAAGATGTGGAAACTCTAGTCGCAATGTGTGTCCGACCTTTCTTTTATTCAAATATCTTTAAAAGAATAGAGAATGAAGTGATTGTAATAGGCACCCACTTGCAGGATATAGGTGTGCAAGTAGCTAATACAATGTAGGTACTGTCAGTATCACTAATATATGGGTGGCTAAGTATAAGCGCATTTACCATCAACAACCTTCCATTTAAAGGTGAATGTGTCCTTGGTGAGGAGAGAACAAGAAAAAAGTGACAAAGTATAAGTGTACATAGAGTACTATAGGATGAGGAAATACATTATCTCATTCAACACCCATCAACTTCCTAAAGACGGCTCTGTTGAGAGACTTTTTGTGAGCAAATCTATAGGATTTTAATCATTTGAGAACTTGATAAGGTCAATGGACTTGTTCTCAATGACCTCTCTAATAAAGTGGCAACACACCTCAATGTGCTTTGTCTTTGTATGGAAGATTGATTCTTGGCCAACTTAATAGCGCTCATAGAATTCGAATGTCGTGTAGGGACCACATCAGTAATGCCAAGGTCTACCAGCAGATGGCCTCACCAAAGAGACTCCTTGCAAGCCTCAGTGGCTATAATATATTATGCCTCTGTAGTAGATAGGGCTGTGCATTTATGCACCTCGGATATCCGAGAAACATTACCCCTGGCAAAGATGGAAACATAGCAAGAGATGGAATTTCTACTATCTACATATCCTACATAATTAGAGTCAGTGTACCCCAAAACTCTGATATCTTGGCTACCATAACAAATGCACATAGTTGTTGTGCCCTTTAAGTATCTCATGATACCCTTGACGACATCCCAATGTCATTTTCTAGGTGTAGCCATATAGCGTGCCACAACTTCCACTGCAAATGCTATGTCAGGGCAAGTGGCTATCATGGCATAGATCAAACTACCCACTGTGGATGCATAAGGGATCTTGGCCATCTCAGTCTTATGAACATTAGCAGACTACAGACAATTGTCCTGATGACTAACCTTCACATGAGAAGATAAAGGACAGCCAATAGGCTTAACATCCTATAGATGAAACCATTCAAGGACCTTCTGGAGAAATACTCCTTCTATAACAAGTAAAGGATCCCCTTAGAGTGATCATGCCATGTAATGTGTATCCCAAGGATATGTGAGGCTTGTCTCATGTCCTTCATCTCGAAGCTCTTATTGAGCTAACCTTTCAAGGCATCCAATTCATCATGAGCACTCCCAGCAATCAACATATCATCCACAGAGAGTATCAAAATCATAAGCTTGCCATCATGAGCCTTCTTCTATATAAAAGTGGATCAATATCACTATGAGAGGACCCCTGTGAAAGTATAAAATAATCAAAATTATGGTACCATTCCCTAGGTGCCTACTTTAGGTCATCATAAACACTTTTTCTCAATCTACACACTAGGTGTTCCTTTCCAGGTTTTGCAAAGCCCTTAGGTTGTTCCATGCAGATCTCATCATACAAATCCCCATGAAGAAAAGCTAGTACCAAGAATAGGGTAGTCATTTTCACAACAAGAGAAAAGACTTCATCAAAGTCTACACCATGCTCTTGCTTGAAAACCTTAGCAACCAATATGGCCTTGTATGCCAGATTGGGGTATCCAGGGATACTTTTTAACTTCTACATCCACTTGCATGGCAAAGCACGCTTTTCACTAGGCAATGGAACCAAATCCCATGTATGATTTTTCTATAGTGAGTCATACTTTGACTACATGGCCCTCTCCCAAGAGTGACTATTACCTTTGTGCATGGCCTCACCATAAGTAAGAGAGTCACTAGCATTTGTCACCATAACATAATCCACAGAGGGCACAAGCCACTCACACTATCTTCTATCTCTAGTAGACCGCCTCAAAATAGGATGTGGAGCCTATACATCCTATGGAGCATCAAGGACTTGGGCTACTAGAGCATGAGCCTTTGTTGCAGGTTTTTTAGTTGGCTGTACAGTAGCAGGAGGCTCCTCTTGAGATATCACCCTCCATACCTCAAGGACATACTCAGGCTGCTTATGCATTTTCTCCCCATGGAAAAAAACATAATGGCTATGGATGACATTTCAAGCCTATAGATCCCATAGGTGATAGCCCATCTCACTTGCATCTCCATAACCAAGAAAGATGCATTTCATAAACTTAGGATCCAGCTAGTTGTGCTTTTTTTGGAAACATGGTAGAAAGCCTCACAACCAAAGACATGCAAATGAGCATATGATGGAGGTTTTCTAGACCATACCTCCTCTGCAATCTGATAGCCAAGAGAAATACATGAGGATCGACTAATCAAGTGTACAGTAGTAGTAAGTGTCTCAATCCAAAAATGTTGTGGTAATCCTACTTAGCTAAGCATACTATGGACTCCTAAATTGTCCTATTCATGCAGTCAGCCATGCAATTTTTCATGTGGTGTATGGGGAAATCAACTACCACTTAATACCCCTCTCATGACAAAATTTCTCAAAGGATTTGGAGACATACTTACCCCCATACCCCCATTATCTAAGCTTAGGAATTTCAACCTCTACACCTAGACTGGTTCTCAACAAGAGCAAGTCAATGCTGAAATGTAGCAAAGTCTTATGATTTTTACTTAATAGGGTATGCCTAGATCTTGTGCATATAGTCCTCAATGAAGGCAATGAAATACTTCACACCACCTTATGCGTATAGTCCTCAATGAAATAGGGTATGCCTACACCTTGTGCGTATAGTCATCAATGAAGGCAATGAAATAATTCACACCACCTAATGACTTGCAGGGCATGGGACCACATATATTTGAATGAACAATAGCCAAAGACTCACCCATGCATGTCTTACCGGACTTTTTATGCTTATTATGTGACTACTAGCCATATAAACAATGATCACAAGACTCAAAATATTCATAGTCAAGGGATAGAAGATACTGCAAATGGGTAAGCATTTTCATTCCTTTCAAAGACATGTGCACAAGGTGCTGATGCCAAATAGATTGGTACATATCTTTCTTTCTTTGTTCTCTCACTTCCATATCTACCTTAGATGTTGTCCATCCTTCACAAGATCCTCCACCCAACAATGGTATCGGAGCCCAATTGTGAAGCCACGTACTGCTCATGGTATTGCAACAAAAGAAGAGGAGGAAGAAGAGGATGACGATGACTGCCCATCCTACACACCTTTCCTCACTGAGCGCCACCCTCATTGAGTGCCACTTGTCAAGCATCTCGTTCATTTCCTAGGATTAGATGCTTTGCTCAAGCCCACTACCATCATCTTTTGACTACCGCCTTAAATTGTAGCAATGGCATGTTTTGATTCTACCCACCTACTAGCTGCGTGAATTGCTAACAGTTTGATCACACCTTCTTTAGTTTATTGACCAACATCAACCATGACATTAGCTATGCCTCTTACAACTTGACCTACCTGCACATCAATTGCCTTCACAACAGTCATTCATCCTAACATTTGTATCAGACATGTCTCTCTTCCAATCTGCAGTTATGCATCATTCTCCATGGCCTTGCCATCCCACAACTGTGTGGTGGAGAGGATAGATTTTGGGGTATTGTAATTGTTTGCAATCTCAACATGTAAGTGAGGTTCACAATATGAAGTAATTTCTTTAGTGCAACCATGTTTCTAAGAAGGCAAACTATGGACAACGAGCAGATTGGCTGAGGTAGACACATAGTTAAAACTAATAGAGGAGGAAATGTAGAAGCTCAAGGAGGATAATAAATCACAAAAGGATCAAGAGGCTTAATTGAAAGGCTCACCAACTTTAGTTGTCCAAACAAAGGAAATTTGAAAGCCTTGATAGCTTAGCATCAAAGGGTGGGGGCTTCAAGTGAAGGATAAAAAAGAATATAGTAGATATTGACTTCGATAATTCTTATTTTAAGAAGTGAATAGCATGTCAAAATAGAGAGAGAAAAATATTGATTCATTAAGAGATCCAACTTCTAGCTCTCTATAACTAGACAAGATACAAAGAAATTGACAAAGTGGTGGTGAAGAACCTTCATCAATATCGTCAAAGAAGTTTTGTTTTTTCTAGATCATACATGCAAAACAGAGGCTAAAGCAAAACTTAGCAATCACAAAGGGTCTAGGTAACTACTACAAGCACATTAAAGATTCAATGCATTTTACAAAGAAAAAGAAAAAAGATATGTTGGCTTTTCAATATAATGAATTTAATGATATATGGGGGGATCTTAGGAGTGTATAGGTCCCAATGGTATGTGCTTATAATATAAGTCTAGAGAATAAATAGGAGAGAATCATCTATGTATTAAAAGTAGATGAGGCACAAATACTAAAATACCAAAATATGGAATGTACAAGTATTGCAGTCATGAATAGGCAATAGATTTTTCATCATAGGGCAAGGCTTAAAGCATTCACTCTAAGAGTGATATATGGTGAATAGGTGTAGCACAAGTGCCCAATGAGAGCCATGTGAGGCCTTGACATGGATTTTTAATTACACAGAGGTCCTAGGCAGCATTGTAGAGTCACAAGATAAAGAAAAGCTACTTGAGATAGAAGGCATTGGGCCATTCAAAGTAGAATGGCATTTAAACATTGATTTAATAGCCTTAAAATTAATGTTTGGGATTTTTGGTGGAGCAATAATGGCATATCTATGCTTTTATCATGTAGATAGAATGACCTCCTAGGTTGGTCTAATACAAGAAGCTAAGGGTTGCCCCATCAAGGGATAAAGTGAATAGCGAAGTGATGACCTTGAATAGTGGAAGAAGGAAAACATGTGCAATCCAAGAATAACACAATCCAAATTTGGAGGCTATCCTTCAAATTCCATTGGAAAGAGCATATATTTATACATTATATGCAGAGATCTATATTCTTGATAAGCTCTTAAGTTTGCATTTAAGTTAGAAGAACTCCTTTCAAGAATGAGCTTTTATGAGGGCCATGTGCAGCTTCAAAAGGATACATAACAATCTAAAAAATTGGGCAATGTATTGGTTTTTGCCATGTCAATAGGAGGGGTAAAGGCCACAATATTTCTCTCCAACTTTCATAATGTCCAAAAAAATCCAAAATGGGAATGTTGGAAACATTTGTTTGACTATACAACTAATGTGGCCAATGACCCTTGTAGCAAATGGTCATATGAATATTTGGATAGAGCTCAATAACTTCATACAACTATTGAGAAAAAGTAGGAACATTGCAAGCTATTATTCAAATTTTAGGAAGGCTATAAAAAGTTTGGTTGAAGCAATGGTAAAAGATTGGGCAAAAAAGGACATCACATTCTACTTGGAAAGTATGATTTTTTACTACTTTATCTAATAAGAATATTTTTTGTGTTCCTAATTAGTTTTTTTTCGTGTGTAGCACATTCTGTTTAGATATGAAACATATTTTGTTGACAATTGTATGCCATTCTCAATATGGAATATGCAAGGCATGGAGAAGTCCCACTGTCAAGAACATTCTACTTTAAAACCGCAAGGTGCAATGATGGGACACGAACATAAAAATTTCTTTGCAAAATGGTCAACACTTTTTTTAGAAAGTAGCTCGATCGATCGATGCTACATAATAAACTAAAGAAACCACATAATAGGACCCAAATCTTACTTAAGATGGAGCTTCTCATTATTATAATAACTTTGTACAAGACGTGATTCTAATCACATTATTATGTACAGAGGTCACTCACGAAACATTTTATATTGACAATCAAGGTTGTCTAATACGTACGATTTTATTATTTTGCAATGCTTAGAGGTCAACCATCTTCTTGTGCTGCTTTCTACTTCCCTATGTTTTTCCTAAATTAAGCAAGTATGTACTTTTTGTGTTCTATAAGAGGTATATTTGCTTCTTGTAGCCTTGCAATGGAGGGTTCTTCAAGGGATTAACTGCCAAGGCATAAGAACTTTATCACAATAAGTATCTACTTCTTTAGCCTTTGTTACCTAGAGCATAGCCAAAATACTTAATTGCAACATACTTCTCCATCAATATGACTTTTTTGCTATTTGTAGAGACATGGGAATACCCTAAATACTTTGAAAAATCCTTGAGAACAAATATTAGCATTGTTGGCTCATCAGAATAATTCATGTGGTAAATCTTCACAATGCTTGGATTGAGCTTGGGTAGGTAATTTGCAAGGGTAGAATCCTACCCAAATGTGGTCCTTGTGCCACCAGAATGGGCCAAGAATACCTATTAAAAAAGTGGCAAATGAGTAATTGAGAATGGCCTATTCAAGCACTTAAAGAAATGGCAAGAGACAAACAAAAGTAGAGCTCACATTTTCATGATTCTCTTCCTTTTCAACCTTGTCTTTTATCCATAGATTAATGGAAGATCATAGCTAGTGACCTTCCTCTCCACCTCCTTTCCCATATGTTTGATACCAATTCCCCTTTGAGTCTCCAAAAACTCCTCTTCAATATGAGAAGTGTGTCCGAGTAATCTAAAGATTTTTGCAAGAAATAGCCAAGAGCCTCATTGTCCTTCACAAAATTTGTGGTCTTGGTATCTAGGATGGATGCCATACATAATTTCCTCACCTTGACAACCCTATGCAATGATGCTAATAAAAAATTCCTCCCAAATCTTTGTGAATTTTTGGATATCATTCAAAAATAGGAACTCTTTCCCCATAATAGGGAAGGAGGAGAGATTTGCCAAAGTGAGAGATTGACAATGTCAAGTTCCTTTGACAAAGCCTTCTCATGATCAATGGATAGGACCTCCTCAATATCCATATTAGTATCCTCAACATCCATTATACTCTTGTATGTGGCAAAATTCTAGCAAAGCTTTGTTGGGTTTTCTGATTCTTCTTGAGAAGTCAAGTAGCTCCAAAACCTAGAGTAGAATTCAAGTAGCTCCCATAGGCTTTTTTGTGGAATGGACATTTCAATGTTTTCTTGTAAGCTTCATGGAGTTGTGGAGCCTTTTCTTTGCAAATATATTGTGATTCTACTTCCTCCCCTCATACAACTAGGTCATGAAGATCCTAGAATCTTCAACAATTTTCTCTAAGCCCACCACGTCCTTAAAGGCATTGAAGTCATACTCCATTAATTATATATTGGACATTATGATCTCTTTTGTGTTGAAGGGATCATTGAGGAATACCCTTGAATTCTCAAAGAATGTAGTATGCTTAGATTTGTAAAGGAATGTAAAGAACTTCTATGCAAAGGACTCATCTCCTACACTGACTTCTTCTCCAATACATATGCCCTCCTCTCCAATGTCACGATTTGAAGACTTTGTAGGGATTTCTCTTACCTCATCCTCTCCAACTTTGAACCTCCTTTATTAGCGAGAACCTTCTCCCCAATTTATTTTTTCTTCAGCCTCTACAATATCAAGAACCTCAAACTTCACTGGGTTGGCATTCATTTGCACTAGAAAAAGGATGACAATAAGAACTTTAAGAAAATTTGCACCAATCATGCATATAGGTTCAAACAACTAGAAGAAAATAGTTTATTATTAGTTTGACAATCCAAAAAAGTGAAAGAAATCAAATTTTCTATTCAAAAAAGGGTGAAGACATGTAAAAACTCCCAGACCACACAACATATGAGGGGCAATTTTGACAAGCCTGGATTCCTCCCCTACACCACAGGGGGTTCACTCATAGTAAAGAAGACATGTCACCTACATGCAAGGACTTCTAAAAAAACCCCTATTTACGAAGCTTGTAAGAATAATATATCCCCCTATTTAAGCTTTTAAGATATATACATGTATGACTTTTTATGTATCCCCTTTCTTAAATGTAAGTCTTCATAGAACATATAGTAACTTTCTTTTTAAAAGTTGGAATTATCCTAAGCAATTAAAAGTATCAAAATGGTCATATCACAAAGTGATTTATGTAGTGGCACTTGGATACCATTGAAGTATGTGTCGCAATGTTTTTGAGTGCCCGTGCCCCCTTACCACATGAGGAGAGAGAGAGTAGGGGAATCGAGCCCCTTTATACTTAAACTGACTACACCAAGCGGACACCAAGCTCTCTTTGGAAGAAGGGGAGTTGAATCTCCCTACCAAAACCATGGGAGAGTGCCAACTCCCCCCCTCCCACACTATGATTAATTCAATAACCCTACTATGTGAGGGTTTAGGGTTTTAACCTTACTTGTCAAGGTCTCTTGTATGCCATGGAGAAACTAATCTATGGAGAGAGGTGATCAAATGCATCCCCCCCTTCTTTTTTCCCTCTATCCCCTCCTTAAATTTAAGTTCAATATAGGAAATTAAGAGGGGTCTACCTCTAATGTATACGCTTAAGTGTCCCCTTCCAAAAACCCCCCTCCCTTACACTCACGTGATACCATACAACATCTATAGTGAACCCCCCAGGCCCTACACATTGTAGGGTCTAGGTGGAGAACAATAAAGGAAAAACCAACAATAAATGCTCCAATTAACAAGAAAGACAAATAATTTATGCCTCAGTATAGCCAAGGCAAGAACATCTCACTCAAGAAGTTTTCTTGAAAACCCTCAATGTTGCAATTTTTGGAAGTTTGATTTATCTACATTGCATCTAGCATTGAGTGGTTTCATCAATTTTAATTGTGATATTAGATGAATGGAAAGATAATGATATGTGTGCATTACCATCCACTTAACCAACCACCAAAGTAAATCAATATCCTCTACCACTCTAGGATGAAATCTTAACTCAACGTCATAACATAAAAGGCATTTGATTATAGATGGTTTCTTAGGTTATTTCCAAATTGCTATAGCTAAGGAAGGTGAGTTAAATACTACATTCATAGCTCCATGAGGATGCTTGGTTGAGTCAATACACAACATTTCTTTTATGCTTTTAGGCTAGGCAAGCTATAGCAAAACTCGTTGAGTAAGTGGAATATTGATAAATGTTATTATTGCCATATTGTGCTACTAAATGTACATAAGAAAAAGAGGAAAGGAGATAGATTAGGTGAAAACATGCTATCATTAGCTAATTCTTTATGTTGGTCCACTCAAATTGAATAGTGTGCATTTGGAGGATTGGATGGCGAGGAATTTCTCCCCTCCTACACTATGTGGTTTGGGTGGAAACTATAAAATGGATGCACTTTCCACAATAGAAGTCACAAAAATCACAAGAGAAGAGTACCATCATACATGTAACCTAGAATGAACACCATTGTGATAGAGCTAACAAGCCATAGATGCTAGAAAAAGTTGTAGCATGATGTCGGGAAAATGATGTGTGTCAATGCATTTATAAAAACCAAATGAAGTTAGCATGACATCACACTTGAATGGTCATCTATGAAACCCGACCATGTGGCAAATGATTTTCCACATACTTCATGACCATGCACACATGGAAAACTTGCAAGTGTGATCACAAGGGTACAAAAAATAGATTTCATTTTTTTATCTCAATTTTGATTGTTGGAGTTCCAATGTGTAATGAATTCTTCCATACTAGGTGCCATGAGTTCTTTCCTATCTATATTTGTTACTTACTACCTCTAGCTATCAAACAAAATTCAAATCAAGAGCCCCTAATGAGAAACTCCTAAGCTTGCAACAATACACACATTCATAATAGTCACCTATATTGCAATGAAAGTTTCCATTTATGATGGATGTGTATATTGGGCTTCCTATACCCACATTCACTTTGTTTGAAGTGTTCAGAAACCTAACCATACAATGCATTGGGACACAATCCTGCATTGTCGAATTGTCCTCTTGTGCATACTATGGTCCATATATTGTTAGGGGTAAAAAAGCTTCCCCATATTCAACTTAAAACAAACAACTTCACCATAACAAATAGGTTCAATTTGTTTTCAATCCTGACTAATCTATCTGTTTTGAACATCAATTCTGAATCATTCCTTCCATCAACAGGCACATTTACAACCACACAGATTCCATTTCATAATTCAGACAATTAATTATACGAAATAGATAACAATTTTGAATACCAAAATCTATTCTGTTCTTTTCATAATCACAATCATTTAGAGTCTCATCTGTTTTTCCTGATGTGAATAGACATACAGAAATCTCACAACTCCTCCTTCTAACTTCCCTAAAGAGACTCATAATCTACTCATGACTTTTCACATCTGAACAATTACAAAAGCTCAAAACTACACTTAAAGACTACTTAATAGACCCCTAGGTTATGCCCTTACCCTGCCTTTAACACTGGCACACCCGGTGGTTACTATTTTCCCAAAATAGTAGACATGAACCCACAAAATCCCTTGATGTCATTTCAATCTTGAGAACTTCATCTAGGTCTTCAAGAATTTCATCTGACTACATTCCTGATTGTCAATTCTGCTTTGCCTGAATATTAGTTAAAACAGATTGAATTGATTTCTCAATCTTTGCATCAAATTTTTTTTTCTTCCTCTCCTCTTGGAATAACTTCATCAATTTAGGTTGCTAAAAATGAATTTTCACCAAATTTAAATCAGCATCTTGGAACTTATTGAGCAAAAACAACTTTAGTCTAAAACCATTCATAGGTTTAGTCAACAATTTACCCTCCAAATCAGCCAACTGAAATGTTCCTTGCCCATCCAAAGCTCGGGGGATTCACTATATATATATTCTCTATATAACGTGCATTCATGGCCTATTTATAAATATCCTAATCTGTGAATTTTTCATGAATAAAAAACAACCCTTTTCTATTCAATCTGTAAGTAACCCCTTTATATGACACCCTTCTGTATGTAGAAAATGTATAAAAATGGTGTTTTAAAAAACCCCTATTTTGAACTCACGTTATATATACTTATATTCATGAGTGGCCCCCCAAGATCCAAAGACATCAACTGCTCCAAACTCTGTTTAAGTGAGTCCTCCTATGTTAATCTATTTGAAATTGCCACCCTCAAAGATGGTATTATGAACTCCATTGGCATCACAACTTCCATGCCGTAGACCAATCTAAATGGTGTGAGTCCTATTTACTAACCTTAAAGACTGTTCTAAATGCCCGCACTGCCGAATTCAAATTCAGAACCCAATCCTTCCCGTTTTCTAAAACATTCCTTTTAAGAATTTTAACCAAAATCTTGTTACTGCTCTCAGCTGATCCATTGGCTAGTGGATGATATATTGAGGACACTTTATGGATAATCATATGAGTTACAATTAGAGCTTTAATCACCTTGTTAAGAAAATGAACTCCCTGATCTGATACAAGTTCCATTGGGTATCCAAATCTAGTCATTATGTTGTTGTACAAGAAATAAGCCACACTCCTTGCCTTATTATCCTTTAATGCGACAGCTTCTACCCATTTGGTACAATAATCTGTAGCAAACAAAATATATCCGTTTCCTAAAAGTTCTGTTGTTGGCTTGAATGGATCCATAAAATCCATTCCCGACTTCTCAAAAGGACGTAATGGCAAAACTGGATGCTGCCTCATTCTGTCCTGATTCCTTGGATATCGATCCCTTTGACATCTATCACAAGCCTTAGCATACTAATGTGAATCTCAGATTACTGTTGGCCACCATAAACCACTCTGAAATATTTTTCTATTGGTTATGTCACCCAAAAAGTGACCTCTAGAGCTTCCTGTATGAGCTTCAATTAACACTACTACCTATTGACTATCAGGAATAGGTTGCACTTCTTAATACCAGCTTCCTCCTATGGTCTTTGGTCATTCCCTTAGGGAACACCCCTTTAATAAGGTAATTAAGCATTTGTTCATACCAATCATCTAAGTTGGTTGCCTGAATCTGAAATAAATCTGCATCAGTAAATCATCTAGTATCCCTTCAGGAGGTTCTCCCGACTCCAATCTGCTTAAATAATCAACAATCAAATATTCTCTTCCAAGTCTATGCACAATGGAATAATCAAATTCCTGTAATAATAGAATCCATCTAGCCAATCTTGCTATTGATTGTGGTTTATTCACTATATAGATCAATGCCCGATGATCCACATGAATTATGATTGAATTTCCCAACAAATAATGTTTGAACTTTTTTAGTGCAAAGATAACTCCCAAGCACTCCCTTTCAATAACAGAATAATTTCTTTATGCTCTTATCATCACCTTGCTTGCATAATAAACTGATCTAAACCAACCTTTCTGTTTTTCTTGCATTAACACAGCTTCCACTGCAATATCAGAGGCATCTCCAAACACATGGAATGGTAAACTTCAATCAGGAGGCTACATTATTGGTGCTACTTGTAACATCTTCTTCAATAATTTGAATGCTTTTTCCTATTATTTTGTCTAGACATACTTCACATCCTTCTTGGTCAACTTGGTCAATGGAACACAGACATGAGACAAATATTTCAGAAATTTGTTATGCCACTTGATCTGTCCAACAAATATGCTCTATTCCTTCAAATTTGCTGGTGCCTTAGCCTTTTGAATAGCTGCCACTTTCTTGGGATCAACCTGCATTCCTTCTTCTGAAATGATATGCCCCAATAAAATTCCTCCTTTAATAGCAAAAGCACATTTGGCTAGATTAAGACTCAATCTAGCCATTTTGCATCTTTCAAAGCATAATCTGAGTTGATTAAGGTGATCCACTAAAATCATCTAGAAAGACTCTCATGAATGTTGTCAAGTATGGAGCAAAGACTTCCTGTACCCATTTCTGAAATGTAGGTGGAGTATTTTTCAAGCCAAATACCATTACATTACTGGCATATACTACCCACTCTGTAATAACAAAAGCAATCTTCTCTTTGTCTTCTTCTGCCCATCAATATCTGATTGTAACCACTGAATCCATCCAAGAAACTATACATCTGATGACCTGCAACTGCATCCAACAGAGTATCCTGAAATGGTAATGGGAAAGGATAAGTTATAGTGGCTGCATTTAGTTTTGTGTAGTCAACACAGATTTTGAGTTTGCCATTCTTATTTGGCACCACCACTATAGGTGATAATGATAAGGTAATGAGATCCTCTAAACATGTGTAGAGAAACAAATCGCCCTTGTGTACTCTTTCCTTTGAATTCTAATCTACTCCAAAGACTTTAATTAATGCACTGAGAAAGATTTTCCTATCCAACTATATTGTTTTTGTTCTTTGCAAACCTATTTCCTTGAAAGATTGATCCAAAAAAATTAATTGGAATGAACCGAGATAAAGACTGATTTTTTATATTCTGTTGTATAGTTTGTGACTTGTTACACATGTGCATGTGTATGATATTGGTCACATTATGCCTCATAGGTAGAATGAAGGATACTAATGTGCTTTGCATTGTAGTGAGGATATTATTAGATGGAGTTATGCAAATTAAATATTTTAAGGAAACACATTTATTAATACATAAAAACTATTTATGATTAAATGCTTCATAATACTATGGAATTATACAATTTTGGATACTTATTAGCCCAAGGATACTGCATGTGCATATGTGTAATTTATTTAATTGGATGTAATTATTGTGCAAGGCCGAGATGCCTTGGTTATTATTTTGTAAAACCTTAGAATATGTTTGTTAGCATAGGAATTAGGAGATATTAAGACAAAAGCAAGGTGTTCATGCAAGGAAAGAAAGATCCCAAAAAGGAGATACTTTTCAATAAATGTTTAGCACAAAAGCTTGATAAAAAGCTATAAATACATACATGGGGGAGGTGCTCACTTATGCATGGGGTCAGATGTGTACCCAATCTTGTGTTGTTTATGCTTTCTCTTTTTGTCTTCTCTCTTGCAAATTATGTACCCTTAATTTTTGAGTTAATATGTGCAATGATATGATGAAGGATCTCAACAACTTGGTTGCTTTACAGTAAAGTGGAAAGTGTTGATGTATGGAAGATGCTAACAAGTGAAGATACTTTGCAGTATACATGTGGTGAATGTTTGCATACCAATTTTTATATTGTCACTTAAACTCTAGAATTCATCCCTTCTAATCAAAGCTCACATTTTCTAATTTTTTGTTTGTTGATCTTATGAGGATCTTTACAAGAGGGAAGCATTGTTATCCAATCATGAAGTTGTAGGTTGTTAAATATCACAAAAACCACCTCTTGTATTGTAGCATGCACACTCTTGTACAAGAATTTTATAGTTTCCTAGAAGAATCTATGGAAGAAGTCTAAGATTTTGACAAGAAATGAGGTTGGAATAGAGTAAAGGTAATGGAACGAGGAGTTTGAAGGAGCTATCATACCAAAATAATGAGAGCTACAAGATGAATGCACATAAGAAGGACACAAAATATAAAACCTTTTAAAATACCCCTACCTTTAGATATTAACATTAAAATTATTTTAGTTGTTAACTTTTGAGGCAGCTTATTAAAGGACCCCACTTTTCAAAAAGTCATATTAAGGCATTGATAGCAAGAAAAAGGAGTTAAAAAATGTCATTATCAAGGACAAATCCTTTGGTTGGAATTGCTTTGTGAGATAAGTTTAAGGGTCCCTTTTCACTTTTTTTGCTAGTATTAGAAGAATTTTAGTTGAATTAGTGGAAAGTCAAATGTTACAGTTGATCACACATGGTAGTGTCCCATTGATCTATTCACTAATCTCATCAACAACAGTGAAAACTAATCAAAAGGTCCATTTTGCCACAAAGTTATCTATCATGGGATGACTAGGTGGGCGACTAATTGGCTATGCAAGGGCCATTTTCTAGACTATCATATAATTCAAGCACAACATATGAGTGGGATGTGTGAAGGCTTTGGGGGTTGAGTTTATTGTTAGACTTCTTGCATCACATTTCTCATGTGCATGTGTACTTGTAAGGAAAAAGAGGTGGGGAGGAGTATTCATAGGAACCTAAGGTGTCAAAGTCTATGTAAAGTTCCTCCCCTTCCACATGAACTAATGCTTAAGAGGTGGAAAGCTTTCTTAAATTTTAAGGTTTATAAAGCTTAAATTTGTAATAAAGAGAAAACAAAAGAATATGCAGACGAAGTGCCAGTTCCATCATCGGCCACCCTTAGATTGAATGATGCCATGTTGCCTTGATTATATCAATCATCATAATCATCACTACCTTGCAAACATAATGTTGAGTCATCTCTCTCTCAACAATAACTTTGATGACTACCATGCCACCATCCAACTAGCTTTGGGAGCATCATCGATTGAGATCATTATCTGACCATAACTACATGAGTAGAGGCAATTAATGGACTAGACCTAAGGCTATAAAAGCCTTAGGTAGGGTATAGTGATAGATTTTATTATGGACGCTAGTTGTAGTACATTGAGAGAGAGAGAGAGAGAGAGAGAGAGAGAGAGAGAGAGAGAGAGAGAGAGAGAGAGAGAGAGAGAGAGAGAGAGAGAGAGAGAGAGAGAGAGAGAGAGAGAGAGAGAGAGAGAGAGAGAGAGAGAGAGAGAGAGAGAGAGAGAGAGAGGTGTGGAGTAGAGAGAAAGAGGACAAGGAAGAAGAGTAGAAGGAGGAGAAGGGAATAGAAATGTAGAAGGAAAGATGAGAAGAGGAAGGGAAGAGGAAGAGGAGTAGAAGGGAAGAAGAGGGAAGAGAAGAATAGAGTGAAAGAAGAAGATATGAGAGGAGGAGGAGAAGAAGGGAAGAAGAGGAGGAGAGGGAAGAAGCAATAAATATAGGAGGAGAAGAGAAGAACAATGAGAAGAAGAAGAAGAGATCATGGGGAAGAGGAAGAAGAGGAGAGGAGAAGATAGGGGAGGAGGAGAAAAGAAGGGAAAAGGAGAAGGAGAACATAGTGGAGAAAGAAGAGGAGTAGATAGTAAAGAGAGAAAGAGGAAGAATAAAGGAGGAAGAGAAAAGAGGGAAGAAGAGGAGGAGAAGAATGGAAGGGAGAAGAGGAGATAAGGGAAGGAGTTGAAGTAAAGGGAGAAAGGAAGAATAAGACAAGTTCCCTAAGTTGTTAGAAGAGAAGACAAATTCCCTAAGTTGTTCAACTATACTTTTTACACTTATTAGAGTCTTGTTTATTATAAGTTTATTGGGAAAGGCCTTAGTTATAGGTACTAGTTGGATTCAATCGGAGAGAGATTGGTTTTCTCATGCTCAATTGGAGCAACTTGGTCCATCCCCTTTTGTAGTTGACAAGTTTTTCTCGTAAGGATGTGTAGCGCTCTAAGTTCCTTGCATGAGTGTCTTTTTCTAAATTACCATGCCCTATTTGAGACAAAAATCATAAGGGTTGTTATTATGCATAGAAGAGCCTCGAAAACTGCCTTTGTATGGGGCTGATTGTGAAGGGATGCGGGGAGGTCCAACACCTTGCTGAAAACGCTCATTCTTATAGTACTTTCTTACGTATCTCTCAGCCAGTTCGATTGCATCAAATAGTGTAGTGGGTTTTTGGGCCATGACATCAGCTGATAGACTCGGTTCCAACCCATAGATGTACTTGTGAAATTTAGCATCGTCACTAATGCTTTCCACATACATGGTCAAGTTCATGAACTGATTGGTGTAGTCACGTATAGTGAGATTACGTTGGTCAAGAGTGTACCATCGTCTTGTCAATCGTTCTTTTTCCACAAAGGACATAAAAACTTGGACCATATGCATTTTTAAATCTTCCCAATCAATGAACTGTTGATTCTCTCAATTGATATAGCGCCACCAAGTGTTGGGAAAACCTTCCAAATGGAGAGAAGTAAAAAGTATTTTCTGATCATCAATGCGGGGGTAGATGTTCAAGTAGGACTCCAACTTGGACGTCCATTCTTCTAGGTCAGATGGTGAGGGGGATTGCCCATTGTACTTTGTGAGAATGACCTTGTCACGCAAATCATAGGGGCCATGCTGCCCATGAAATCCTTGCTGTCCATGCATCCCGCGGTGGCCATACATGCCCTGCTGTCCATACATCCCTTGTGGTGCATTTAGCCCATGTTGTCCATTATAGCCATGTTGTCCATGATTGCTAGGTTGGCCATTTGTACCATATGGTCCTTGATGGGACTGATTCATATGTGGTGCATGGGGGCTCCTAGGTAGAGCGGGTGAAATTCGACCCGAGGTGGGAGAAGGCCTCAAGTGAATGTTGCCGGCATGGTGGACGGGTGAATTCAATAGGGACTCATCATGCATATGAGAGGGTTCCCCAATCTCATAAGTAGAAGGGGAGATTCCCTTAGCGCCAAATATACCCTATGGGCCATGCGACAGTTCCTGATGTGGAGGGGGGCTGGACTCATGTCTAGATTCATTGGTCTTCTCTTGGGATGAAGCGGTCGCTAGTTGAGGAACAAGAGCAGTGAGTTGTTCCAAGGTCTGTTGGGACTTTGAGTTTGAGATAGCCATGTGCTCGATTGCTTCATCAAACTTGGACATCATCTGGCGGAGGTTGGTGACCATACCATTGTGGTGTTCCATATGACGGAGCTCATGTTGACAGAGGGTGTGATTAAGAAGGGCATATGGGTCCGTTTCAGGCATTTTCTCATGTATGTCACCATGGTAATCTTGCGTTGAGCTTGGTTCCTCGTTCATGGAGGTTCGGGAGTCTCTAATCTCCCTCTAGAGTTCCTCTTGGGCCTTGCTTTTGCCTTTCTGGCCAGCCATCTGGATGCAGTCCACAAGACCTGCTATTAGTAAAAAGGGCGTAACTCTTAGTAGGAATCTCTGATTGCTAAGATTTTGGGCTCAACTCAAAGGGGACGATGGCCTCTTCAAGATGAGATATTAACCTTTATAATAGAAAATAATCATAATTTTCTGTAGGGGTTTTATAGTGCCTGTCCTGGAGCGGTTTGCAACCTATCCAGAGTGACCTTAGTGCACAAAAATGGGCATAACTTTCACAGCATAACTTCGATTGGGGAGATTTTTGATTCAAATCGAAGGGGGCAAAGCCCTCTTCAAGATGAGCTAAAGGGTTCACCCCCAGATTCAGGACATAATTTTTTGCAATGGATCTTTGTGATAGTCCTGTAGGACTGTGACCAAAAACACTGCCTGCCCCTTAGTGCCAATGCCTTACATGGATAGAGCATAGGTCAAGGGGTCTGATCTGCCAGATCAATAGCATCTTGATCATACTGAACATAATCCTGAGCATCATTGCATACCCATCAACTCTGCCATTCATGCATAAGTACATTCACTGCCATACATCTCCATTGACTGCATGTACCTCAAGTGGCATACATGGGTGCCATTAGCATTGGGGGGTATCCAAGAGGGATCATTGGGGCAAGGAAGTGGGGCTTATGGAAGTACATGCACCTGCAAAAAAGTATTGGGATCCGGATCACCGAGAGGTGGGCAAAGTTCCCCCTGGGCCGGGTTGTGCACCCCTTCAGGGTCTTAAGTGGTAAGGGAGGGTCACCTCTCTCTTGCCTTACCACCTCGCCTGGCATCGGCCTTTTTCCTCAACCGGAGTATACATGGAAGAAATTTTTAATTAGCAATCAGCATGAGATGCATTGGAAAGAAGACATTGGGCCTTTTCATGAGATGCAAGGAATGATGAAGGTTGGAGTGGGGGTTACCTTGGCAGTTCAGTGACTCACTGGCTGCTATTTACCCAATTTACAATGGCTAATATTCATCCAAGATCATAAGACAAGGTAGGGGTTAATGCCAGCCATTACAATGAAATTCGGAAAGAGGTATGATACTTGTATGCAATATTGAATCTCTCCAACAATGGAGTACTTACTCAGCAAGTGGCTAAATTGAGAGATTAAGATCAGAATGGCATACCTCTTTAATGCTTGTGACGACCGTTGAAGCCCGAATCATCATGATGCCGCTTGATCCATCGATCAAGTCCGATTGTTGGTTGGGCATCCGTGGAAGAGTGCTTCAGCATTTGAGTGCTCTTGCTGATGAAGAAGGCTCCCAAGCTTATCCCCAAGCTTGAGCTTCAAGAATGGGAAGCTTCAAGTGAAGCTTCCATGGCTGCTTGCAAAGCTCCCATGCATGCTGAGCTCAATGGCTTCATCCAGGCAAGAGGAATCCTTCACAGGTTAAAGGGGTTGTGGGGTTGAGCTCTCCAGGTCAGAGAAAGCTTCAGTTAGGAGAATCCATGGCTGCCCCAAACTGTTTCAAATAGTCCTAGCTGCTGTCCACTATGAGAGTTGATTCACGGGAGCAAAGGTGCCAAAGGGGGAAGGCCAAAGTGCTGGAGCAGTGCCCTGGAGTGGCAGGGAGGGGAGGGCAGCAAGAGAAGAAGTGGCAGGAGGGCTAGGGAGGAGTAGGACAGCTAGCGCAAAATGTGCTGAAATTGCGGGGCTGTCCTGTAGGCCTCTTGGATAGCAAATCGCCCCAGTGCACCCCTTGATCAGGAGCTTGGGAGGTGAAGGAAGAAGTCTCGAGACTGGTTGATGTCGGGGAGCACCCTCAGGTCAGATTTCTTGGGGTCTTTGGGCTAGCAGCCATGGCAACTTGGAGGAGAAGAGAGAGAAAGAGAGCTGAGGCAAAAAGTGACTGAGGTTTTGCCCTCTTTCAACTCCTGGGACTCTAAAGTTGGCTTGGAACCCATAAAATTTGCATGAAAAGAAGTGACGACATGATATTTTAACCTTTTACCTCCAAACATGTCTGAGTCTCCAACCATAGCTCCTGCTTGCTCCAAAAAGCTGAAGTTAACTGCAGTCCTTCTTGCTGTACCTGTACATGTAAGCTGAGTAGCTAGGGTTTTTGGGATTTGAAAAGGGAGAAAGGGGAAAGAGGAAAAGGACCAAAGCCTGAAGCTCTGATACCACTTGTAATGAAAGAAGCTGAGGGAAGAGAGAAGGAGAAGTGAGGAGAGAGAAAGAGAACAAGAAGAAGAAGGAAGAAGACTAGAAGAGGAGAGAGAAAGAGAGAAAAGATAAGAGAAGGGAGAATGAAGCCATGGAAGCTAGAGATGAAGGTGAAGAGTATGATGTTGATAATAACTAGTTGCCCTAATCTGGGGCTCTTACACCTTAAATACCCCGGTCAGTGTGACGGGGTGTCTAAACCCTAGTCAGTGTGTATCTCGCTTGTTACATTTTCTTGTTTCAACATTCTTAGGTATTGATTTCATAAGCACATGATTAATTCACAGTAAACATATCACCTATTTAACGATAGTGATTGATTAAACTACACATCCCTTGAGCATACATCCCCAATATTATTGAAAATTCTAAAAGAAACCATAACCAATGAAATCTGTAATACTTCCACACAATTAAAAATTAGTTGGTTAGTTTGAAAGTTACTTAGTCAATTAATAAGTTAGTAATGTTACTAATTAAATACTAACTAAAGTAAAAACTAACTAACATTAATAACTAACAATTTTACTTTAATTAAAAATATAAAAATCGAGAGTCATAATTTGACATTTTTTTAGGATTGACAAGGATTGTAGCCACCTTTCACAAAAGTTACAATGTGAACAAGAGTTATGAGCCATATTAATCACTAGTGTTAATGTGTATAGTATGGACGGTCCAAAAATATTAGATTTTTGGGCAAAACTAGCATATTTTAGATATTACTTATTGTAAATATCCTAAAAAGCTATGGATATTTCTAGAATAGGATGTCATGTAAAAAAAAGCAAGTGGGCTTTTTCAACTTGTTTTAGAGATTTAATACAAAAAAAAGGACTATCAAAATCGCGCACATCGCGATTGCAGTTTACAAGCAATAAACAACATTTCGAATAGGGAGAAGAATAAGTGATCTGGAAGATTTCTAATCAAGTAGCTTGGGGTTTTACCCCCCTTTCGGAGCCAAGGAACTATCAAAATTGTGATTTGAGCATCGGATTGTTGCTTTTTCCAAGATCCCCTTCACAGAGAGCTCTTCTTCTCAGCCACCACAACCCTTATTCTCTTGTTTAGTTATAAATATGAGGCATGGAGAGTAGTTAAAAAATCACAAGGAGACCCCAAGAGGTTGCAAGAGAGAGATAGAGAGAGGGAGGTAGAAGGATACCCCTCCAAGAGGTTGTGAGAAGGAGCTTGAGAGAGAGAGAAAGACTGAGAGTGAGAGTGAGAGAGGAGTTACCTTGAGAGGTTGCTTGCGAGGGAGAGAGTTAGCTCAATTCCCCCTATCTCGGTCTTCAACTAAGCCATCTTCTCTTACACTCTCCCATCTCAAATCCATTTCTCCTTCTTTATCTCTCGAATCCACTTATAGACGATGGCCCCACACGAAAGATCTCTCCAAATGCTGAAACTCCGACCACAACCAACGGGACCACAACTATGGAAAACACATCTCTAATGAATCAGGTGCACCCCGTTATATTAGGGAAAAGAAATTGGGTGAAAAGAACGTTTACATTAATTATCGCAACTTAATTGAGCATGTTTTGAGATAATGAGCATACTAGGAAAATTTTGTTCATCGCATTCATCTTAGGCGATCAATTAAAATTGCACCTAGAAGCCGTTAAGTTGCACATAAATTGCATGGAAATTTCATGATAATATATATATATATATATATATGAAAAGTTTCCAGAATACTCATTAAATTGTAATTAAGCGAGATAGATTTTATGCATCCGCATCCATTTGCTTGGTTGAAATAATAGGATATCCTATTACATCTCACAAAGCATAGATTGAACTTGTAATAGAATACGTAGGGTTCCTAGAAAGTTAAAAGAATTTCAAACCCTAAAGAGTTGAAGGATTCTTCTCAAGGCCCATCTTGCTTGAAGCTTAAAGGAATTCAAAGTCCTTAAGTAACTATATGAATTATGCAACAAACCCTAGTTCAAATGAATACGTAGGATTTCATTGTAGGGAAGCCAATGTCCCAAATTGCAATCAAGATGGCAATGATACTCCATTCAAAACAATGAGGAAATTAAATTAGGTTATATCTAAAAATATTGGATGATAACGGGGATAAAGCTAAGACTAGATGCTATCGCATCAAATTAGAATTTCCTTTGGCAGAGAGAACAAAGAATTGTATAATACATATTGTGCACTTCTGCTTGTGTTTATACTTAGGAACACCTATTTGGAAAAGGAACCATCTAACAAAGGAATTGATAAGAAGAAAATATTTCAAATTGGATTTAGGTTGAAACACCTGGGAAAGGCGTGTTGAGCACCCCTAGCTAGCTACTAACCATATCCAAGGGGGTTTTTGATAGCCATGTCGGGAATGTGGACCAAACCCATCGTGAGGGGTCTCTCCGTAGAAACATCTATTCATAGGAGGATGCTCGAGTGCCAGTGGGGCTCTGGCTATAAATCCCCTGCCTCTAGGTCCTACTCACATGGTCTACATGACTCGGGGAGGAATCTTGCAGCCCTGTTACTAGTGCAAGGGTGGAAACTTGGAGAAAAATAAGACGCATCCTTACGGATTGTGGGAATCGTCCCATGGACGAAATTTGTATCTTAGTTGAACTTTTTAATATAAAGTTTACTTTCAAGGAAATTTCTTATCTATTTTTGTGTCAGTGCATAAAATTACATAAAGGAACATGTGATTAATGGGTTAATAAAGGAAGCTGCTTGTATGTGCTACCACTAATGTGCCCTTAGGTAAGTAGGAAACTAAAGCTATCAAGGGAAGTAGGTGGACAGAACCGCCGATGGCTCGGGTTTGTCCTATAGCAGGGTGGTCTCAGAAAACTAAGAGGCTTCTCAACATTCAAATCACGATGACATATTGACCTTAGATAATGTAGGGTAGAACCTTGACTCATATCATTTTAGGGGACTAGAATGGGACTTTACCCTACGGGTAGAGAGGTCGAGTGATGCATCCCTCTTGTTTCCCATTCTTTTTGAACCAAGTGTGATATGAGTCCGCCTCAGTTTAGATGCTCTGTGCAAAGTAGATTGTCTGAAGATTGATGTTGGAAGGTTGTAGAATGACTTGGCCATTAGAAACCCAGGAAGATTTAGGTCGATCCTAACAGGGTTGGCCAATATGTTTCATTGCGGAGTAGACTCGGGAGTCGCTAAACTGACAAACCCTGTGACATTCTGTGGGAGTGCCAAGAGGCATCTTTTAGATCAGATTCCTAATGGACTACTAAAATGTGTCGCGACCTAGGCACATTACAAAATCCATTAGTAGAACATGCTTTGAATCCATAAAATTGTCTACTAAATTGAACCTAAAGTCTGCCATCTCAATATACTTGGACACGGTCTAATCTTGCTATCCACCAAGTACAAATTTTCTCAAGGGAGTGCACCTCAAAAAATGTAAGCCAACAAAGTGAAATCAATAGAGGTAAATTTATACAACTATATGTAGAATGAAATTTTTAATTACAATCTAAAAGAAAATCTATTGGTTATTTAAAGAAAAAGGGGTCAATTTATTGCCTTATAGCATATAAGAGAAGGGGTATTTCAAATATCCTTTGAACACACATGATATGGATGGCTTCATATAGGTGTGCCCCCTAAGCAATTTGTGTGCTTGTTATGCCAATGAAATATCTACAATTAACATTGAGTAGAGAAAGGAAATCTATTTCAAATTATGTTTCTCTTCTAATGATACTTCTGTTAGTTGATTATGTAGATCTTCAATCAATCATGTTTTAATTCTTGCAATGTACAAAGGCTTCAGTTTCCAAATTAGAACTTAGTCAATTCACTTAATGGCCGCAATGCCTGATGAGCTATGAGCATTTATGGAGAAGACATCAGGCACTTTCCTATTCACATTGGTTTGAACACCCAAGGTATGCCACTATGATCTATGTGTAAGAGGTTATGTTTGAGAGACTCCTTAAGTAGCATATGGGTTCCATCTCTTCCTCTAATTTAGCCATTAGAAAAGAAGGTATATCCCAAGAATTCTACATGGATTAAACAATCACCGCTTGTCTCATATTTATGTAGATCAAGAACCTCCTTTTCTCAGTAGATGTAGACAAATCCTTAGTCTCTTCCTAGAGCATAAACCCCCGACATTTTAAATGTTAGTAGTGATTTTGCAAGAAGCCATGGTATCAAGAGATTTAAAAATTTGAATTGAGGCCATTCAATTACACATACAAGTTGACAAAACTCTAAGCTTCACAATGTAAATTTTTAAGTAAGAACTTGCCTTCATTATTGAGATTAATATCACCCTATTTCATGCGGAACCATTCTCTTATTTGGCATATTAGCTATGATTTTGTTCATTACTAACCTCTTTCTCTTCTAACAACTACTATAAGATTATTTTTCTTTCCAATCCCTTATAATTATATTCATAGCCTTTTGTTTCTATTACCCAATCATTTGTTATGATTCTAGTTTTCAAGGAGTAGATTGCTAAACACCTTGGGTCCATTGTTGAGTCAAATATAAATCGTGGCAATGATAGCAACCATCAAGAAATTGAACTAGCTTAACTTGACACTTAGGAAACATCTAATAATTTTCCCAAAGTGCTAGCAATGCTCGCAGCCCCAGTACCATTCGCATTCAAGGCAATATCAATGAGAAGCATGTTTTTATCCTTGTGGATAGTGGAAGCACTCACAGTTTTGTCAATAAATCAGCCATTGATCGTCCTATGGCATTATACCACCCCTTGAAGGTCCCAGGTAGCAAACAGAGAAGAAGAAATCAGCACACATATATGTCCTGCAGTTCCCTTATGCTTGGCTGAAAATTATGTGGCACTGGTTGATCTGATTGCGCTAGATATGGGCCCCATTGATGTTGTCTTGGGCCGTGATTGGTTGAAAAAATTGGGGAAAATTGCTATGGACTTCTCTCAACTTTACATGGAGTTTATGATGCATGGACAGCCTATCCACCTAGAGGGAGTTTGAGATCATGCTGATTTTTAGCTCATTATAGCAAAGCAACTCAAACGGGAGTTCAAGAAATGTTCACAAATCTTTGTTTTGCAATTGAATAAGGACACTTATGATCAGCCCTCTGCAGTATCACATGACTTTGCCTTGCAGGCCTTACTTGAGGAATACAATGACTTATTTCAGATGCCTACATCCCTTCCTCCAAAGAGACAAGTGGACCACCCACTTGACCTAGAGCCCCATTCCAAGCTAGTGAAAAAAACCCCCTATAGACTCTCCAAGTGTGAGCATGAAGAGGTTGCGAACCAAATCAAGGAGTTGTTGGAGATGGGTTTCATTGAACCGAGTTCTTCCCCCTATGCATCCCTTGTCCTCTTAGTCAAAAAGAAAGATGGCTCCTTTCACATGTGTATTGACTACAGAGATTTGAACAAAATTACAGTGAAGAACCGCTACCCCATCCCACGGATTGATGATTTGCTGGATGAGTTAAAAGGGGCATGCTTTTTTACTAAGATTGACTGGCGCTCTGGCTACCATCAGATTCGTATGCGTGCAGGAGATGAGGCCAAAATAGCCTTCAGGACTGATCGTGGCCTTTACCATTTTCTTGTAATGCCTTTTGGGTTGAGTAACGCCCCTACCACCTTTCAAAGCCTCATGAAAAAAATCCTGCAGCCCTTTCTGTTCAAGTTCGTACTTGTCTTCTTTGATGACATCCTCATTTACAGCAAGTCATCTAGCGAGCACTTGACACACATTCGGAGGGTGTTTGATATATTGAGAGAGCATTGACTCTTTGCTAAGGAGAGCAAATGTATATTCATGCAGACATCTGTAGAGTACTTGGGACACATTGTGAGTAAAAATGGTATACAGGCTAACCCCAAAAAGGTGCAATGTGTTAAGGATTGGCCCACTCCTTCCACCACCACTTCCTTGCGTGGCTTCCTTGGTCTCTCTTCATTCTACAGACGCTTCATTAAGCACTATGCCACCATTGCAGCACCTTTGACTGATCGCTTGAAAAAAGAGTCATTCTTTTGGGATGCCATTGCAGATCATAACTTCAAATAGTTAAAGGACGCACTTACTTTAGCCCCCATCCTTGTTTGCCCTGACTTCTCTAAGCTCTTTACCATTCATTGTGATGCCAGTGGCTGGGGTATTGGTGTAGTATTGTTGCAAGAGCATGGTGTGATTGCATTCGAAAGCCACAAGCTTGATGAGAAGGAGATGCAAATGAATGTATACAACCAAGAGATGTTGGCTATCCTCCATGCCATCAAGAAATGGCACCACTATTTGTATGGCAGCCGCTTCCAAGTGAAAAGTGATCACCGAGTCCTCCAATACTTCCTGACTCAGTCTACTTTGACTCCTAAGCAAAGGCGATGGGTGGCAACCTTACAGAACTATGACTTTGACATTTCTCACACGCGGGTCATGGATAATATCGTGGTTGATTCTCTCTCTTGAATGTGGGTATGCAGAGTGTCATCTATCTCAGAATTGCACAGTGATTGGGTTGAAGAGCTCCAAGAGGCTTACTTGTTAGATGATCATTTCAGCCACATATTTCAGAAATTACAGCATGGGGTTATGGCTGAAAAATCCCAATATCAGCTCAAGCATGGCTTTATTTGGTCCCATGGCAAGATTGTCATCCCACACACTTCCCCCTTCACGCAGAAGATCATGGAAGAAATGCATTCTTGCCCCATTGTGCCGATCACTTGGGTGTTTTCAAAACATATGATATGATTGCCAAGAGCTTTCATTGGAAAGGCTTATGGAGGGACGTCAAGGACTTTGTGACCAAATGTGTTCCATGCCAACAGAATAAGGATAGTACACTTAGGCCCGCTAGCCTCTTGCAGCCTCTCCCTATCCTTGAAGGGAAATGGACTCACATCACAATGGACTTTATCACTAGCCTTCCTATGACTAAGAAAGGGTGGAATAGTATCTATGTGGTAGTTGATCGCCTCATCAAAGCTACCCACTTTATCCCCACTAAGGTCCAATACACTGCCTCTCAGGTGGCCACTTAATTTATCGAAAATGTCTTCAAGTTGCATGGCTTACCACAAGCCATAGTACATGATTGGGATGCAAAGTTTAGGAGCAACTTCTGGCAGACAGTTTTTACCTCCATGGGGACCAAGCTTGCTCCATCCACTTCATACCACCCTAAGACTGATGGCCAAACTGAGAGAGTGAACAAATGGCTTGAGACATATTTGAGGCACTTTTGCCATGATGTGCAACACAGTTGGGATACATGGCTTCACTTGGCTGAGTTTTCATATAATAACTCCACATACTCTAGCATTGGAGTTTCCCCTTTTGAGGCCTTATATGGGTATACGGTTCCCCTTCCTACAATCTTGTTTACTAATAAGATTAATCCTCAGAGTCAAGCTGAATTGGATCGCATGCAAGCTTTACTTCAGCAATGCAAAATGAATCTTTAGAAGGCCCAAACACACATGAAACTCTATGCTGATGAAAAACGTAGGCATTTGGAATTCCAAGAGGGGGAATTGGTCCTTTTGAAAGTGCCTAAGTCCCGCTACTCCACTCTCAAAGAGGGCAGCAGAAACAAGCTAGCCCACCGCTTCTATGGCCCATACTACATCCTGAAGAGAGTTGGCGACTTGGCCTACCGCTTAGAACTCACCCCTACTAACAAAATACACAATGTGTTTCATGTCAGTCAACTGAAACCCTTTGTAGGCTCCTCAGTGGACTATGTGGAAGAACTTCCCCCCATAGATGAAGAGGGCATCACTCAATATGTTCCTGAAGTAATCATTGGGCAGTGAGATAAGCACTTATGATCCCGATCCATCAAAGAATACCTCATAAAATGTCAAGGCCTACCCTTGGAAGAAGCCTCTTGGCGCCCAGCAAAACCATCCTCGATGAATTTCCCTACCTCCGTGAACCCCAACGACTGGAAGACTAACCAGTCATGCCCCAAATTGCCCACTTCCCACCCGCAGACTGCACACTATTTTAGAATAGTTTTGTAGTTACTCAAATCACATGCATGTGCATTCTACATAGGCTAAAAGTACTCGTCATAACCTCTATTTTGACATATAGTACGCCCTATTTGGAGCAGCTTATCAAAAGTTATGACCAATTTACTTCAGCAGACCGGTTTAGGAATGCATGTTGTCCCTAGTCTCTCCACATCTATTCTTCATTGTCAAAGGGCTCTGAGTAGTACTCTGCAACCCTCCCTTTGCCCACCCATCGCTCCCCTCTATTTGTGGTAAACAATTTCTTGTAGTTAGCTTGTACAAAAGACTGGAGTAGGAATTTGCAGGCTACATCTAGTCATTTGTTAGTTGAAAAAGGAAATGGCACACAATCACTTGGGATTAATTTACAGCTCTTAAAAGTGCTTGTGGTGCTAGGTTGGAGTACCTTAGAAGAAAGGCAAGAAGATAAAGCTTTCAATTTTAAAGTAATTAGATGGTCAGCAAATATGGGTGGCATAAAGATAGTTGATTTTGGTAGTAGGTTACCACATGGTAAATGGAATGGTATTAGATGGGAAGATTGTATTGTTTCATTAAGAAAATCAAAGTCAAAAATAAAAATCTAAAGCAGTACATCATATGGCAAGTTTATTGCTAAAATTAAGATGAAAAAATACGCTTGAAAATATTTTGAAATGTCAGGCCCCACCTTTGAAATGTGTGAAAGTGATAGCTTTGATATAAGTGCATCAATAAGAGCTTTGGAATAATAATTAGAAGAATCACCAAAATGATAATTGATATGTAGTGATGTTTATACTAATGCATATTCCAACAATTATAGGGATAAGTATCAATGTATATTTTGACAATTTCATGGTTACATATTGACACATATACTAATGGTTACAACAAAAAATATTTTAGAAGGGATTTGGCACCTTTCCATTATTGATGTTCTATTATCTTGTCAGATATAAATTGATGTTTAAACATATATTAATCCTAGCAAAGTATGCAAACCAATGTGATACTTATCCTAACAAAACTAAATGAGATACTTAGACTTTTATAAGATAATGAAGATAGTATTGAGATTCCAATGAAACCATTTTCAAAAAATAAAATAAAAAGTGTTGAGATTCTAGTTAAACCATTTTGAAAATAAAAGTGATACAACAACAACAAATAAATATGTTTGAATTTGAATGATATAGACACACAAGTGAAATTACTAAATCTATGTAAAAAGCTATGAATTCTCATGGTATAGTTGAATATATGTCTCTATCTACAAAGTAGAAAGTGATGAGATCCCTAATTGAAGATCTCATCTTGGTGTAATCCCTCCTTTTCCCAATGCAATAATAAGAAAAAGACATAGATTATAGAAAATCTTAAAGGGAAATAAAATGCAAGCATGTTTTTGTATAAAAGATGATTATCTCTCCTTCCCACATCTATAGCCTCTCCAAGTGGCATGATCCCATGGCGTGTCACATATTCTTTATCTAGTTTGGTTGCTAAACAACTAGTATACCCATACTAGACAACTATTAAAAATACAACAAATATTAAAGGAAAAGGACATATTATTGAAATAAATTGTAAAATCCAAATTTAGAATAGAAAAAGGTTGGACGAAAACACTTACAATTTTTTTCTCGAAGGAGGCCCAACAACTACT